>NW_022990391.1:1018069-1307828 GCF_902827175.1 Gymnodraco acuticeps
CACAGGAGATGCGAGCGGAGGACTGAGGAGGGGACCGAGGAGAGAGGAGGGGAAGCAGCAGGCGGTTAGAGAACATGAGAACATCCTCTCCCTCTGAGCGTCATTTTAAAGAGACGTCCATTAATGATGACAGGAGGCACAGCAGCCCTCTGTCTGATGGACAGATGTGTTCATGACCACTTATTTATTTACTTTGATTCATTCACAGTGCGGTATAATGAGACAATAACAGGCTGCAGATGAGGACACACACACAAATATATTTATATAAATATATACCAATTCAAGATTCACAAACAAGTATGAGAGCACTTCATAATAACGTACACACAATCAGAGGGACTGGATATATCCCCCCCCCCTCTCTCTGGTCGCTGAAATGGGGAATTGAAATTACGGGCCAAAAGTTGTATTTACAGTATTAAAAAGTAAGCAGAGGACACCAAACCAACTGAGACCCGTCTGTCCGCCGCATCTACGCACTGTACAACACACACACACACACACACAACCACACACACACACACACACACACACACACACACACAACACACACACACACACACACACACACACACACACACACACACACACACACACACACACACACACACACACACACACACACACACACACACACACACACACACACACACACACACACACACACACACACCTATACACACTGTACCACACACACATACAGCTCCTAAAGCATAATCAGGCTACAGCCGTTGTGTATTTTATTATGTGAAGCACTAAATGGTCTTAGAAAAAGATCGACTCTTTGTTTGTAGATATCTACTAAACTACAGCAAATAAAGAGAGTAGGCCTGTTATACTGAGTGATATATATTATACACACTGCTCTGCTTTCTGCACGGACCTCACAGCTGTTCTCACTGTAAACATCGCGTTGCCGTTCAAGCAGTTACTAAAATAATATCCAAGGGATGCATGCAGAGCTGTCATTGGCTGAGATAACTCCGGCCGTGCATCCACCGTTCCCGGAAATGCATCCGCGGAGGAGCCATCAGTGTCTCCTCGGTTAGAGCTCCTCGATGCTCGGTCCTCGAAGTGCATTTATGGCGCGTTTCCACTGCAGCGGGTAGCTCGCTTTAAGCGTGCCGAGCCGTGCGGGGCCCGTTTTTGGTTGCATTTCCACTTGGCCTAGTTTTGGCCCGGGGCTACTTTTTCACCTTTTTTCTGGCCCGACTAAATCGTGGTTCTAGGGCCAGGAACAACCAGGCTGAGTCGGGCTGAGTATGCTAAACTAGAGAGAGAATCGCTGGCAAGGGGGATACAACTACAACACGATGAACATATTTGACCATGATTTAATTGTAATACACGTTTCAAAATGATGCCGAAGTAACAACATACTAATACCGGTTAGTAAAAACCATGAATTAATGCTTTGACAAGTCTGCAGATAGACGGCAGGAGAAAAACCCTTTTAAAATGCGTGTTTTCTAAATGTAGCTTGGCTAAGCTAACGTTATATATGCTCCGACCGTCCACACTCACAACAACGGCCTATACAGACATAAATAAACCAGGGGACTGTATTCGCCATGACACAGGCAGTCTTTGGTTTGTACTTGTTTAACTTTTGTCTAGTTTCTGAACAGATATGAGGAGCTGTGAGCTCTGAGTACTAAGAGCTAACGGCTGTGTTGTTTTTCTGCGGCTCTCATTGAAGACGACGTCACGGCTCCGCCTACACTGCGTTACTATAGTAACTACCCCAGTTCCTAAACTGTAATGGAAGCGCAGCATTAAAGTGAGCCGGGCCTAATAAGGCCTAACCAAACCGAGCGAGGCCGAGCGAGGCCTGCAGTGGAAACGCGCCATTAGAGAAATGAGATGTCCTTCAACATGGCGTGCTGAAATTCATTTCCGGGTCACTACCGGAGGACCGAGGAGTCGAGGAGTCGAGGAGGGGAAATTTGAGTATTGAGAAACCTCTAATGTTGACTTTTCTTTTCTTTGGTCCACTCATTGGCCCATTCCAAAACCGCCCCCTACACCCTACCCCTACACCCTACCCCTCCGTTTGCGCCTTCACACGGAGGGTCCGCCATATTAAGTGCTGTTCCAAACCAACGAGTGTGGAGCGGTGTGGAGGGGGAGTGGGCTATCAAGCCCTCAAACACCGAGTCTGCATCGGTGCTGACTTGAGACCGGTCTCTACCTGACCGGTCTCTACGCTGTGTGTGTCCGTCAGGAAACAAGCTGTTAACAAGTAGTTCCAGCAAACATCCACTGGCACTGATAAACTGCATGTTAACAACCTCATGATGACCTCATATGTTTTTAAATGAGGATCGTACCTGTGTTTAGTCTAGAAAAAGGTATGTGTGCATTTTATTATAAAGTTGTGTATATTTACAGACTGTTGCAAAAACTAAGAAGATTATAAACATCAGGTTTAAAACTAAAAGAGCTTTACAAAAAAGTGACACAATGAAAGATGTTTGGAGTTTTATTTGAGTTATTCATTTACATTTTTTGTCAAAGAGATGCTGATTTGAAACCGTTGTTACATACAGTTACGGCATTTCCTGTTTCTGCCGGAGAGAGGAGAGGCCGTCCCAAAGCTTGCTGCTGTATTTACTCCCTCCATCTGACAGGAGGGAGCCTCGTTGAGCTGCGAGTGTGGCTACAGACGAGTTCACTCCGTCACGGAGTGGTAGGGTCGAGGGAGTGGTTTGGGATTGGGCCATTGTTACAGATGCAGGTTCAAAGGTGAATTAGGTTCAAAGGTGAATTATTGCGTCATCGTTTGTGTCATGACGTAACCGTTTACGTGCCTTCTTATCACCCACACAGCGTTTTACGTCGCTGATTTTCTCCGCAACACCGCTCACAACAACATCAATAGAGGACAGCGTCGGGTAGTTTTTAATTATACGAAGCCAGATTCAATTAAATAACTACTTCTCCAACATTGTACCTTTCTCCAGAGTGCCGTGGTGCATTGTTTATTAATGTGGTTCAGCTGCATTACCGCCCGCTGCAGTGCTGCTCGTCTACCGGAGTTTATTCTCCCGTTAACTCGCGGCAGCGGCCACTGCAAAGTTTTCATTGTCTAACTGTCACACAAGCAGCTGATAAATATCCCCCATCCCCATCAGTGAATGTGTTTTAGTCTGAAAGCTGTTTGGCATCACAACGCTGTTATGAAAGTTTCTCTGGCATTCTACAGGTGATGTTAGCTAATCAGACTATCTTGACTTGTTGCTATCATATTGTGGCATAAGCCGTTTTCTACACGCATATTTTACCGGCGTAGTTTTCGTTATGATTTTACTTGTGATGGCCACATGTAGCCCATGTATTGATTCCATCCGATAACTGCAATAATACAAAACAACAGGAAAACTGGGGTTACGTAATGTAACCCAGCTTCTATGAGTATAGGCGCAGCCCTCTAAGGCTATCGCTATTGGGTAATCCCCACTGCACGTGTGCAGCACTGACAGACTTATTCCACGCCCACCTATGACGTGGGCCCCACCTCCAGGCTCACTTCCGTATAAATAGGAAGTAGGCCTTACAATCCACTCCAACAGCTTTTCTTCAGCTATTCGCGGAACCAGTGGGGCCCGAATCTTAGAGGGCTGCGCCTATACTCATAGAAGCTGGGTTACATTACGTAACCCCAGTTCTATATCGTATAAGGCTTCGCCCTCTAAGGCTATCGCTATTGGGTTAAGGGCGAAGCAGGATGTAGTCTACGCCCCACTGGTTCCGTCCGTTACCAGAAGCACAAAACACACCTACTCAGTTAATAACCCATGTCCATTTCGCCGTGCGTAAATGGAGCATCACCTTCCCAGGGAATATAGCATTAAAAAATGAATATTTCTCCATCAGGGAACGAAGGTAGGCTTACTCGGGCTACCTGTCTTTTATAAAAAGTATCAAGTGAGAGATCGAGTCTCACTTGTTAGGAACGATCAAGAGAGGGGAACAAAAGGCCGCTCTCTAAGTGCCGACAGGCAGGAGAGAGGGCATGCAATTGAAAACCCCCGACATTACTCACTATGACAGGACACTCAGTACTGAATGTGTCAGAGAGGAATGGGAGACATCCCTCAAATAAAAACGAATAAAAGAACAGGGTGAAGACCAAGATGCAGCAATGCAAATGTCTTCCACTGTCATTCCTCCGTGCAACGCCGTAGAAGTTGATATTCTCCTGGTGCTGTGCGCTTTAATGTTTTCCGGCGGATCCAACCCAGAGGAAACATACGCCTGTGACACAGCCTCACACAGCCTCACACAGCCAGTGTGACAGGCGCTGTGCAGATAGAGGCTGCCCTATTGAGTGCTCTCTATAATGCACAAATAGACGCTGGGATTTGCGTAAAGCAGCCGTGCGGGACAGAGGCTTCCTCCTCTGATGTGTGAGGAGGAGGAAAGAAGCCCTCCAAAGTGATCACTCTGGATCTAAACGAGCTTGTGATCACCTTTGGCATAAAAGCCGGGTTAGGGCGCAAAACAGCTGAGCTGCCATCTCCTTGGATCTGGAGACATGACGGAGCCACACAGAGAGCAGACAAATCACTCACCCTTTTAGTTGATGTCAGAGCCAGGAGCAGAGCTACTTTGGCTGACAGAAACTTCAGGGGAACCTGATCTAAAGGTTCAAATGGAGCTTTACTCAGTGCGCGTAACACTAAAGCCAAAACCCATTGAGGCGTCAAAGCGCGTGACACATGTCTGAGTCTCTGCGCTCCCTGTAGAAAACGTTTTGTCAGAGGGTGACTAAACACCGTGCTGACACCAAACTACGTGGCAAGATGAAATGGCAGCAGCATATGTTTCGACCGTGCTATAGGTCAAATTCCTGTCCAGCAACAGCTGGAGGAACGACAGCACGAGGCAGGGGGCCCGTAACGGGGTCCAGGCTTTTCCCTGCACACCAAACGGAACATTGTCCATTTGGCTGTGTAGGATGTGTGTTCCGCAGCTGCGCTGATCGAACACCTCCCTGGCGATTTATGTAGGCCGCCGCTGCTTTGTTGTCTGTTCGAATCAACACATCACATCACATCACATCACCCCTACCCTTATCCACCTTCACTGGCTCCCGGTCAAGTCACGCATCCAGTACAAACTCCTCCTGCTAACTTACAAATCTCTCCACTCCCTAGCCCCTCCATACATCTCTGACCTCCTTCAGCCCTACACCCCCTCTCGTCACCTGCGGTCCTCTGACAAAGGGCTGCTCTCCATCCAGCGCTCCAAGCTGAAAACATTTGGCAACAGAGCCTTCAGTGTCGCAGCCCCCACCCTCTGGAATTCTCTCCCCTGTGCAATCAGGAATGCAGACACTCTGGACACCTTCAAAAAACACCTCAAACACCATCTGTTCACTCAGGCCTTTGGCCTCAACTAATATACAGTACTCAGCAACCTGTTCCTGTTTTTGTTTTCTTCAGCCTATGTCTCTTTATTATTACTTTTTGTTTTGTTACTTCCCATTGTAAAGCGTCCTTGGGTTTCGTGAAAGGCGCTATATAAATTGAAATTATTATTATTATTATTATTATGTTGATTGTACAGCAACGGGACGAAGTGCTGGAGCACTTTCCATATAGTAATTCCAGCACGTTTATATGGAGAGACATGTGACCCGGCCACTGTCCCCCCACTGCCTGCGACATGCACGTTCCTCAGCCTGCGAGAGATGCGTCTGTGAACACTGTGGTGTGTGACGTCACTCTGCTCAGGGGCACCCCCACTGACGTGGAGATTTTTCCAGTGGGTTCAATCCAAACCCACGGAAGGAGGAATGCACACCATGCGTCTCCTCTGACGCACGGGGTCGATACGCAGGCAAATAGACCACCTCTGGAGTCTCCTCACTGTGAAGGAGACCCAGGGGGATCACCACGTGACCAGCTGATATCCTGCCTAACAGCTGCCTCACAGAGAGGGCCGTCACCGCCCCGCCAATAGGTTTTTAAAGACAGCCGGTTTATGCAGCGAGCCATGCTGCCTATAACCGACAGGTCAGGGGCAGCCGGCTTAACCGGTGAGCCTTGCTGCTTATTATTATCCATCTGTCCATCGAACACGCGCGTCGCCACTCTGAGTAATACTCTGAGAGCGCACGACCTGCTCTGGATGTGCTGTGGTTGTCATGGTGACGAGCCACGTCAGAGCCCTCGCCGCCGTTGCCCGTGAAGCAACCCAAGAGGGGCCCGGAACGAAAAGGCTGCGAGGGGGCCTCCACACCCTGCATCTCACACCGGCTCTCATCCTGTCTTTGTTTAGGAGAAGGCTCGTAAACTGGACATTGAGGCACGTTCACGCTCAAACCTGCTGAGGAATGAGCGGAGGTGTGTGCAGTGCTATTCACACAGTGCGTAATAACAGCTCTGGGCTCATTACGACCGTGTGTAGTAGGCACATCTGGGACAGAGGAAAAACCGTGCTGCCTGCTAACCGACAGGTTAACAGCTGCACCGGAGGAGAGCTGTCACTTTCTCCATTCTCTGCTATGAGAGTCGCGCTCTCATGCGGGCTGAGTTCAATTCCACTCCCAGTTAAATGTCTGGGAGGGAAGAGGACAGCTCTTCTTCCAGTTGATAATGAAACCCAGGCTTGACAGATGAGATACGAACTGTATCGTCTGAAAAACCGCTTCTTCCCTGGAGCGAGCCAGCCACAGCCGGTCGTCCAGGCAAAATAACCCTCATCACCATTCTGAGTAGCTGCTCCAACCGTCTCCACCCACTTTGAAAAAAGTGTTTTTTAGGTAAGTGTTTTTTATAAGTGTGTGGTCGCGTTCTAGTCACTTTGCTCAGCGCTACTGCTTGTTACAACTTGTATTCGCCGATCTTGCCGGGTTGCCGAGTGGGGCCAGCTGAGAGAATAGACCAGACTCCAGCAAAGGTAAATTGTGTCTAGAGTGCGCCATCTAGTGGGATCAACTGAAATGTCGGGTATTGCAGGAAAAAGGCAAAATGAATGCGGTCTTTACTATAATTTGGACAATTTTGTACCAATCCAGCGGGCCGGATCCAAAAGCCCAATGGACCGTAGGCCTATATGGCCCGCGGGCCTTAGTTTGCCCATGCCTGCTATAGCCTGTTTTAAATTGAAGTTGTCTGAGGTCCTTACCACCAGCTGCTCTTGCAGTAATAAGTAGTGCACCTTACTGTCCCAAATGTGCACAATGTAGTGGCTGTGTTATGTGTAAGAACGTGTAAGGTTGCTGCCTTCTTGGCCAGGTCAGCATTGTAAATGAGATTTTTTTCTCAATGTTTTCATCTGGTTAAATAAAGGTTAAATATAATAAAATAATAATAAAAAATCCCTCCGCGTACCACTAGCGGGAGCTGGCGTACCACCAGTGGTGCGTGTACCACAGGTTGAGAACCACTGTTCTAGATGACAGCTGTGTATTAGCCACCAATACAAACATATTTGTTCTTAAATGTTCTCTGTCTGGATATTACTATTATACTGGTATAACTACTACAAGTACTTCTTTCTTATCCTGTAAGGCACCTTTTGTTTAGCTCTACTCTGTTAGGTTCAGACTGTTTTTTCTACAACAACACAACATATGTTTTCTCACCCCTCCCGTCTGAAGCTCAGAGTTCCTGTTCTCCCAGTAAAAGTCAGCACACCAGTTCCACCAGTGAGGCTGTCCCTCCCCCAACCCTGTCCCAGAACCGGTCTTTCTCTCTGCCTCCGGGCCATGCTGTGTGCTGTTTCATGGATGGTGGGGTGGGGCTATATGACATGGGGGCCAAGAAGTGGGACTTCCTACGAGACTTGGTATTCTATAACCTTCTTTGTAAACGTAACAGCTTACACATGCTTACATATGACTGAGTGAACAGAATCAAACCGTGTTGTGTTGTTTCCAGGGGCATGTAGAGACTATCTTTGACTGTAAGTTTAAGCCAGACGACCCCAACCTGCTGGCCACTGCTAGCTTTGATGGAACCATCAAAATCTGGGACACAAACACTCTGACAGCAGTTTACACCTCGCCTGGCAACGAAGGAGTGGTATACTCACTGTCCTGGGCTCCAGGTAGATACACTCCACACACACATACAGAATCCAATCTGATGTTAGCAGCCCACAAAACACATGCACAAACATGTCAGGTGACATCACTGTGTGTGCACTACAGCTTTGTAACCTCGAGTTTGGCACTTGGCCGTTGTTGCCTTTTGGAACCAAAAGTGACCGAGAGGGTCAAAGTACAACTGAATGCTGAACAAGATTTACTAAATAAATGCCATAATCCTGAATCATGCTGTAATGAAGGAGACTTCATCTGGGTTGAGATCAACTATTTAGGAAAAGATTCACTGAGAAGTCTCACAGTCTTTTATACAATCAATGTTTTTTTTACCAATGGAGTCACCCCTGCTGGCCATGTGTTGCTTTACTTTCCAGACTCAGAGGTTGCCCCTTGTTCCCATCCCAACAGTTTAGTAAAGTGCATCATCTGTGTCTAATGTGAAATGTGGTGACCTTTGTGTTTTGAAGGAGATCTGAACTGCATAGCAGGCGCAACGTCTCGTAATGGAGCGTTCATCTGGGACGTCAGGAAAGGAAAGATCATCACTCGCTTTAATGAGGTTACTGTGACTTCAAAAATGACTTCAAGCTGAGTCCCTGTAGCATTAGTGTATGGAAAAAGGACAGTGTACCACTACGCTCAACAGGTTACAGTATTGCTGCTGTCTTCTCCTTTTCTTCTACTGACACTCTGAAAAGGGTTGTTTCCATACCAGCTAGAGAGTTTGCTCTCTAATTGCGCTTTTCCACTGCAGCACGTAGCACAGTTTAAGCGGGCCGGGCCAAACCAGGCCCGCTTTTTTTTGCTTTTCCACTAGGGGTAGTACTCAGGGCTTTTTTCTGGCCCTCCAAAATCGAGGTTCTTACCGGGCCAACAACTGGGCTGAATATGCTAAACCAGTGACGTAAACACTCTCGACTGCTGAATGGTCAGAGAGAATCGCTGGCAAGGGGGCTACAACTACAATAAGATGAACATATTTGACCGTGATTTCATTGTAATACGCGTTTCAAAATGATGCCGAAGTAACAACATACTGATACTTGTCTGCAGACAGACGGCAGGCGAAAACCTTTTAAAATGCGTGTTTTCTAAATGGAGCTTGGCTAAGCTAACGTTGTATATGCTCCGACCGTCCACACTCACAACAACGGCCTATACAGACATAAATAAACCAGCGACTGTATTCGCCATGACACAGGCAGTCTGTGGTTTGTACTTGTTTAACTTTTGTCTAGTTTCTGAACAGATATGAGGAGCTGTGAGCTCTGAGTGCTAACAGCTAACGGCTGAGGTTTTGGTTTTGTGGTTCACATTGAAGATGACGTCACGGCAGTTTTACGCAGCTTCGCTCCGCCCGCCGAACAGCCGATCGGCCCGCCTACACTGCGTTACTATAGTTACTACCCCTGTTACTAAACTGTGATGGGAACACAGCTTAAAGGGAGCCTGGCCTACCAAGGCCTAACCATACCGTACTAAGCCGTGCTAGGTGCTGCAGTTGAAATGCGCCAGTAGTGATTAGTCTATCCTTGCCAACAATTATTTTGTGAAACATGTAACTTCAACTTATTAAGATGATGGTATTATGGTGTGCGCATTGACAACCTCTGTGTCCTCCTTCAGCATGGTAAGAATGGTATATTCTGCATATCATGGAGCCATAAGGACTCCAAGAGGATTGCTACCTGTAGTGGAGATGGATTCTGGTAAGTCCTCATCCTCCCTGTTCCGGCTAAAGTTTGTTCTATTGCCAATATATATATATATATATATATATATATATATATATATATCTGTCCTTCATATAAAGGTTTACATATTGTGTATTGTTTTGAAAACAGTATCATCCGGACCATCGATGGTAAAATCCTCCATAAGTACAAACATCCTGCTGCGGTGTTTGGGTGTGACTGGAGCCAGAACAACAAGTAGGACATCAATCCACAGCCGCCTTACTTGGGGGGGGGGGGGATCATGCATTCTCCATGTTATTAGATCTAATAATCTTTTCTTTACTGCTTTGAATCATTTCAACAGTTTAAATACAGCTGGACCTGACATACATCAAATGAAAAACCAACTTCTTTTCAACGATTAAAACATAGTGACAAGATATTACTAGTTAAACAAAGCAGGATTATATAAAAAAGAAGCCCAATCAAAGTAAAGCATGTAGAGACTCTACATATATGTAGTGTCTCTATTCTCCTCTCATACCTACTCTCATACCAAACAGTCACACTGAACAGCTGGGGTGAACAGCTGATGTCACTGTAAAATCCGACCACTGTCTACACCATGTCTATAGAAATGTTGTAGCACATTATTACTGTCAGAAATGGAAGGTGTTAAGTCACCGTCTGGATGTTTCACAATTCCCCCTGCCTGTCTCTCCCCTGCAGGGACATGATCGCTACAGGCTGTGAGGATAAAAATGTCCGTGTGTACTACCTGGCCACCAGCTCCGACCAGCCTCTGAAGGTCTTCACTGGACACCTCGCCAAAGTCTTCCATGTGCGCTGGTCTCCACTCAGAGAGGGAATACTGTGTTCTGGATCAGATGATGGGTGAGTACACACACAGAGCTACGGGAAATAAGAACAGGTATTGTTTTTTCTTGAATAATATGGACATTTTATGAAGAATCGTTCTTGCTGCTGCATCAAATGATAATTTGCAAAAAAAGGAATACAATTTGAATATTAAACCTAAAATACAAAGTTTAATGTGTGAACTACAAAATGCTACTCTTAGGATATCTTATTATTTTTTTTTTTACAGCCACCAAGTTATTTTATAATTGTTCCGTTATTGGAGATGTTTAGCACAGCAAGTCAACAGGCCTTTATTTTGTATTATGATTTTTTAATAAACACACACATTCAGGATCCAACATGTATTCACGGCATTTATTAAAAGTACAGTCATATGTAAATAAACCTGCAATTTACATAGTAAAGTAAACAAGCATAACATATTCAAAAATGAAATCTAAATAAAATCATGTAACAAAGTGTGTGTGTGTGTGTGTGTGTGTGTGGCCTAGCATTACTATACTTGTGGGGATCTAAATCTGTTTACACAGTCACGTGTGGGGACTGGCTTCCCTCATGGGGACAAAATGGAGGTCCCCATGAGGGGAATCATTCATTTTAGGGTGAAGACTTGGTTAGGGTTAGGAATGTGTTGGTTATGGATGTAAGTCAATGTAATGCGTGTGTGTGTGTGTGTGTGTGTGTGTGTGTGTGTGTGTGTGTGTGTGTGTGTGTGTGTGTGTGTGTGTGTGTGCAGGACTGTCCGTATATGGGACTACACACAGGACGCCTGTATCAACGTGCTGAGTGGGCACACAGCTCCGGTCAGAGGCTTGTTGTGGAACACTGAGGTTCCGTACCTCCTCATTTCAGGTAGCGTCACTAACATTGTTTATAATAATCTTCTTTTAAACCGACTGATTTGTAATCAATATGTTGTCATTGTGTATGTGTGTTCAGTTCTAGAACCTCCCTAAAGTGCAATGTAGAATTTGACAGGGGAAAAAGTAGCTGATGAATTACAATGATTTAAAAATGTCAACATCATGGCTCCTACTTTCAATCATTTTAAAGGCAGGAGCCATGGCTCTTCAGTAGCATAGATTGGCAGCCCTACAGAATATAAATGCTCCTACTTATGAGCCGACACATTCACTTTTGTATGTGTTTACCTCCTGTTTAAATAAAACAATGATGGCACAATAGGAGAATGTCTTAATGATTCGCTAAAGCCAGCTGACATTTCATTTGTTGCATCCATAATAATACATAGCTAAAATGGCTGATTTTACGTTGACAAAAGTCCATTCACCTGACCAACAAATGACATTAACTTTTGATATGGCTTTGAAGTGCCTCTGTGTTTAAACTGTGTGATGTACTTTACATTTCACAGTGATGGGACTGCACTGTCAGAGTAGTTGTTCTTTACAGTGTGAAATGTTGTTTTATTTTGTAGGGTCTTGGGATTATACGATCAGAGTGTGGGACACTAGAGATGGAACATGTTTAGATACAGTCTACGACCACGGAGCTGATGTGTACGGTAAGACTGAACCCCCCCCGCTATAATAATGGGATGAAAACTGCCAGTTTCACGGAAGTCAGGCCATTCAAATGAGATATGGAATGCTGTACTCAAGGCTTATAATCGCTTTTAATTTGACAGAGATTTGATTTAGTTTTAGCTTTGACTTTTAAATTAAATGTTAGTTTGAGTTATTTATGAGTGTGTTTGCTAGGTTAAGTTTAGTTGTAGTCTTTATATATTTATTTTGTTTCTGTGATTCAATACTAACGGGATTGACTGAATTATTTTATATACTGTATGAGTCAAAAAACTAAAATGTATTTATATGATTGTCTTTTTAAATATATAATATAATGTATTTATTCAGTTTTAGATGATCTGTAATAGTATCCCTGCTGTAGCCTCAAATGTTGTGAGACGGGTTTAGAAAGTTTAATATTGCAGTCACGAGTGCCGACATTATGTTTTGAAACGTGTGTGTGTGTGCAGGTTTAACATGTCATCAGAGCCGCCCCTTCACCATGGCGAGCTGCAGCAGGGACAGCACGGTGCGGCTGTGGTCCCTCGCCCCCCTGGTGGCCCCTCTGCTGCTGAACATCCTCACAGAGCAGCCCTGGGACAGGATCAACGGGAGCACAGGTCAGACTCCGCCCTGCAGGACGCCCTCTGTCCTTACAGCTCCTGTAACCCTGCTGCCTGTGTGTGTGTGCAGACACAGCGATGGTCCCCGGCGCCCCCCCGCTGCTCTGTGGGAAAGTGTCTCGAGACATCAAGCAGGAGCTGGATAAACTGAGCTGTGACACCAGGGCCAAGAAGCTGCGCTGGTTCTCTGAGTGCTTTTCGGTACCTGCTTTCTGAACGTTCTTCATTTAGATTGTACAAACATGCATTATGTTATGCTGCTACACATGTTTACACTCTCCCTAATTTATTATTGATAAACAACTAACCGTATTCTGGGCCCAGCATATAGGACAAATCTAGAATTCAGTGTATAAATACCGATATCAAATTAAAATATATCTGAATGTCTAATTTGTTTAGGTCCTCTCTTGGGTTGGTACTGTGTATCAAACATGATCTTTCACATCCAAAGACTTGTGAGAAGATTTTGCCCATAAACATAGATTTGATTGACATTACTCCAGTAAAGTAACACATTGTCCAGAGCCCATAGAGAATAGCTTAGTTGAATCTGAATGAGTCAACATAAAGCCCCCCCCCTCTTTTTTTCTTATGTTTACTTATGTTAAACTTGGGATTGTCTGTTTTTAGTATAAATATTGTAATATTATATTACAACTAAACACAAGAAATAATAAACTTATACAAAATGTTTTTACTAAATAACATTAAAGTGTATTTCCAAACACTTTCTCCAATAGAATTTGTGTCATTTGGCATATTGTAAGGATCCATTCCTTTTTTATATGGCTTCTAAGTCTATCTTATCTCATCCTAAATACTCCTTGTATTTCTGACCCTGTGTGTACATTTCCCTGCTCAGCCTCCAGGGGGCAGCAGCAACCTGTGGGACCTGGTGTCTGTGATCAGCGGGCAGGACGACTCGTTGCTGCCTCCCAGCTACAGCGGGGGGGTGATGCACATGAAGCACCTGCTCAAGTTTAAAACGGTGAGGATCCTCTGAGTTACTGTTCAACGGGTGCATGGTTCTACTAATGTAAACAAATGCATGTTGACCCAGTAACTAGCCAGAGCACAGTACATACAGAAAATAAAGAACATAATGAAAGATTATGAAAAGAAATAAAGTATTATAATACAGGACTATATTTAGTTCATAGTGCCATGATTTAACTAGAAGACCACTTATACAATTTACATCTTTCTTATCATACTTATCATGCTATCCTCTTCATTTAAATACTACATAACTACACTGAATGCAGCTTTCTTTTTTAGGCCAAGTCCAAGAGGTTTCAGTGTATTTCAAGTGTTTTCACTCCAGTTTGACCTGTTCTATTTTCTTTCAGTCTGAAGCGCAGGAGCTCACTATAGTAAAGATGTCTAAATTTGGAGGGGGGATCGGAGCCCCCAGTAAAGAGGAGAGGCTGAAAGAAGCCGCAGACATCCACCTGAGACTGGGACAGGTCCAACGATACTGCGAATTAATGGTGGAGCTGGGACAGGTGTGTGTGTGTGTGTGTGTTTACCCATTTCAATATTCAACAATGTGCTCCTTAATTATTGTCTGGCTCCACATAACTCCCTTTTGATGCTTTAATACAATGTCGACCTAAATGGTGTTGTACTTTAAACAAAACTAAATATTATCAGTCAATATCAAATCATCTATTTGCTGGTCTCCATTCAAATAGACATTATTGTCTATGCATGATTGGAAACCTATTTGTGAGCAGCACAGCAAACGATAACGAGGACTTCATTTATATCAGCATATATGCGCTTATACTGCACATATGACAGTTCAGAGGATCACTGAGATGGATACATATGATTTATTTGCAAGAAAGTCCTTGGTCAAAGAATAGTTATAAGAGAGATACTGTCTAAACTCTTTATGAAAGATTGAGAGAATAGTACTCACAGTTCTCTAGTAGTGAATGGAGAGCTGTATGAGTAGAGGTAAGCATTGAAAAGTAAGCACTGCATTTTCTATACATGCCTTTTTAGGGCAGAGCTATCCCTAAGACAGGCTTATGTCATATCTGTTACGGTGTGTGCAGGAAGCAGGACCCAAATGCAGATTAAAGTGTCAAAAATAACTCCTTTATTTCAAGGCTATACGATAAACAAAGACAGAACAGAACACTCACCGAAGACCAAGTCATAACACAAGACGAACCGACAAAGACAGACAGAAAAACCAGAACTTAAATACACACAAGACTAATCACACAAACAAGACACAGGTGAGGAGGGAGGAGAAAACACAGGGGCACCAGGTGAACACAATCGGGTAATCAGGTAGGAGGGAAAACAGACAGACAGCAACAGGCAAGACAGGAGGTGAAGACTTTCCAAAACAAAACAGGAAACCAAAGACAGAAAAAGACAAGACAAAACACAACACAGACAGATCTTGACAATATCATAGGAAAGATTTAGACGGCCTCACCCTCACACTATCATAATACACTTTCAAATGTCTACGAAGAAGATGTGATGAGAGAGACGTCTGAGCATCATCAAACGACTCAGTCTAATGTTAGAAACAAATAGATATGAAAAGAAAGAAATGATTTGCAAATGTAGCTGAGGCTGATTGAGTATAACAATGCCCTTACTCCCTCTCTTTCAGTGGGAGAAAGCCTTGTCTGTGGCTCCAGGAGTCTCCATGAAATACTGGAAGAATCTCATGCAGAGGTAACTATGGTTACGTTGATTCGTCAGCTTTATTTGTCAGCTTCTAACAATAAAAGTGTCAGCGAACAACAATAAAAACAAGTCTTTCAGCGTGTAAACTGCTAGGAGGACTGTTAAACAGGTTTGCTAATCACATGACGCGACTGTCTCACTGTGTGTATCACTGAGCAATGCTACTAACCCCAACCTTAGATCAAAAGAGGTGGCAAAATAAGAGCAACACTTGAATAGTGCAATGCTATCCAATGTGAAAACCTTGCATACAAAGACATTGTTCAGAACAGAGACCTGATAACCTCAGAGGCTGTCACTAGTATCAGGTCATATGTTAAGCCATCATAATGAAAGCACTAACTCTGTCCTCAACAATAACCAACAAGATGCAGCCTACAGGGAAACACTCTGTAACGAGCGTTAGTCAAAAGGTATTCTGATAAGCTCTTATAAAACCTTATTATGTGTTAATACTAACATCAATCTTGAATGGTAAATTCAGTTATTAAGTGTGCCATCTTATTTCTTTTAAATATGAATACAGAGACAACATCTTTATGTGCTGTTTATGGTATGTAATTGTGATTGCTCATGTGACAGGAGAGCTGAGCAGCTGATGGCTGAGGATAACGATGATGCTATCCCATACGGCATCGCCACAGGAGACATAGAACAACTGGTGAGCTTCTTCACTGGCAGAGGACAGCTTCAGGAAGCCTTGATGATAGCACAGGTAGGGGGGGGGACACAATGACGGGGGACAGCTTTTCTCTTTAAGTCTGCATGAATACATGAATAAAGAGGATATGATGTTCTATATTTTTAGGGAGCTTGCGAAGGGAACATTCGTGCACCGCACAGCTCCACAGTGAACCACACAACTAATGATGTGGATAGCACACAACAATACCAGAGGTAAATCACACACACACACACACACACACACACACACACAACACACACACACAAACACACACACACACACACACACACACACACACACACACACACACACACCACACACACACACACACACACACACACACACACACCAACACGTTCTCACTCCCATCCTGTCACATATTGACGGACGGTCAGGGCCCCTCCCCGTCGCTATATGACGTACAGGGTACCCCTTGCCCGTCAGGCTTCTACGGGCAGGGCGTCCCATAGACCTTCATTGCGGACAGCGGACCCCTTGACCGTCAGGCTTCTACGGGCAGGGCGTCCCATAGACCTTCATAGACCACGTGATCAACAACAATGGCCGACCTTCGTGTTATTCTCGGTGGAAAAGGCCTATTTTAAGGTTCATTTGGCCAATAAAATGCGTTTTGATGTCATTTTATGCGATTAATATGAGTTGTTATTTCTGATTATTTGTGCAGTACATGTACATGATGTTTAGTTTGCTAGTTATGACGAAGATTACTTCATGAATGTGTACACATTCATGGTTGCTAAGGTGGTTGCTATGGACGCTGCAACAGCTCCCAGACCACGTGATCAACAACAATGGCCGACCTTCGTGTTATTCTCGGTGGAAAAGGCCTATTTAAGGTTCATGTTTGGCCATTAAAATGCGTTTTGATGTCATTTTATGCGATTAATGAGTTTTTATTTCTGATTATTTGTGCATTACATGTACATGATGTTTAGTTTGCTAGTTATGACGAAGATGACTTCATGAATGTGTACACATTCATGGTTGCTAACGTTTTTTTGGTGGAAATGTGTTTTTTCACAGCAAAGTCACCCTCTGTACTTGGACTTTTGGGAGAATTTTAAAGGCAAGAACATCCCAAATATTCATTTAGGTCTTTATTTTAGATCTTTAGTGTTGCCGTCTGTGAGGAAAATAAATGGGGCTCAGAGCCTCGTATTTTTAAAATCTTTTTTTCCTTCTAATTTGTTATTCTTCTCAAAATAGCACACTGTTATTTACTCACCAATAACACACAATTATCCTTGCTTTTATTTATTGGTTTAATTCCATAATCTCGGGCTTTTTTGGCGTTCGCCAGGAACTGAATTTCAAAATAAAAATAACCGGAAACAGACGTAGACCTATAAGGGACATTTCGAGCATCATTGCGATTGTCAACATTTTTGAGTTTAGGATTGCCGAAGACACGACACTACCCATAATCCCCAGCTATCGTTTAGGACTACAGTCCCCGTGATTAATCTTCAAGGTCTGGGATTGGATGTTGGAGTGGCAGTGCGCCAAGGTTACAACGAGCGTCAAACAGCTGTTTGAAATGGAACGAAACCACGCCAGACTATCCGAAACTGGAATTGAACGCCCCCCCAGAACTATACACTACACTATTGTGTTTCGCAAAATGTTCTATGGGACGTCTCTACTGAACGTTTTCCCCACAATTAGAAGTTGCCAGTATTAAACACATTGGTGTTATCAAATGTAAAACATATAATTAATAAATGGGTGAAAATCGCTGTCCATAATGCGCAGCATTAATATATAGCATTAATATATACCCACATGACAGCTCATTGTTACTTTGTAATTCTACTCAACTACAATTCAGAGGTTAACCTGGTATTTTTACTCCACTACACTTATTTTAGTTACTTTGCAGATTCTGATTAATGATGTGAAATATAAACAACCCTTAAATCAGACTTTAGTTACACCTGAGTAAAATTCAGGTAAGGTGATTGTCAAGTGCCAACAATCAGGAGAGATATTTGATAGTTGGTGCTTGAGAAGACTAAACATGTATCTGCAATTGACATGAATGGAAACGAGTAATAAAGTATATTAATTACTCGTTATTCTCTACTAATAGTTAATTAAAGACTGTATATTATGGCTATTTTGCATATCCCTTTCAAGATTTTCAAAGGTTTATTGACATATGATATCATATACACAGCTACGGTGTAGTTATGCAATCAACAGTTTATTACAAGACATCTATCAATATGTGTGTCCCTCCACCATTAAACTGTCATATTCTGCACATTTCTTATTCTATCTACATACATACGAGTATAATCCATATGTATAATATCAGTTAAAATAAGTGCTTCAACATAGTTAACATTGCAGGAAAGCAATATATTAGACGTTAAGTACTTTGTCAGGCTTAATATTTATCTGTAGATACCCCCAATGTTTTTTCTTATTTAAAAGAAGACCTTAACCTAAAGTGTTATTTAATGTTTAAATAAAGGTTAATTCGTTTTTCTGTTTTGCACATCCTCCTATTAATATCGTTGTACATCCTGCACTAAACTGTTTTATTGTAGAGATCACTTATAGTATCTTCTTGATTGTTTATATTCTATATTTATACTTTTCCCCCTATGAAAGTATGTACTCTTAATATTTTTTTAAACAAATAAAACACATAAAAACAATAATTCAATAACGTGCTTTAACCACTAGGCGGTGCACACAAGGTACACACAGCCATAATAACTTTGTATTATTAGTGTTGGACACTTGTATGTACAACATCTGAAGATGTGTAGTTTTATTCATGCTTTCACATCATTTTACAGCAAATTGCTATACTATTTCAGACTCAGTATTTACATTCTTACATTCAAAATGCAATCCAATTCAAATCAGTAATATCTTTAAAAACTACAAATCCTTTTATATAAGCTGTGCACCGTTATGGTGTAAATATAACCTATCTATGAATTATATCAAATGTAAAAGTCAGCCGAATTAGTGTTGATACTGCAAGGAGACGTATTGTGTGAAGAGAAATTGAAGATGTTGTTTAATTGTTGAAATATTTATGATCCACGTCAAGTATTCAGTTTCGGCGGCATTTCTTCAGTTTTTCCAAAGGTCTTCTCATCAGGGCTCTATAAATAAAGAACTACGGCAGATCTGTAATATGTAATGCAGCCGAACCGTGTATTACAATGCCGTTATGTGATGACTTTCAAAGAGAAAAGCAAGAGCGCTCGGAATTAAGTATTATTTTATTATTTTAAAAATGTTTTCCGGATTTCATATAATATAAACACCAAATCCCAGCATGCATTGCGGCTAAAACATCCAATCAGCGTAGCTGAGGATCTTGGGTAATCGCTCGAAATGCCTACGTCTGTTTCCGGTTATTTTTATTTTGAAATTCAGTTCCTGACGGACGCCAAAAAAGCCCGAGATTATGGAATTAAACCAATAAATAAAAGCAAGGATAATTGTGTGTTATTGGTGAGTAAATAACAGTGTGCTATTTTGAAAACAATAACAAATTAGAAGGAAAAAAAGATTTTAAAAATACGAGGCTCTGAGCCCCATTTATTTTCCTCACAGACGGCAACACTAAAGGTCTAAAATAAAGACCTAAATGAATATTTGGGATGTTCTTGCCTTTAGATTCTCCCAATAAATCCAAGTACAGAGGGTGACTTTGCTGTGAAAAAACACATTTCCACCAAAAAAACGTGTACACATTCATGAATTAATCTTCGTCATAACTAGCAAACTAAACATCATGTACATGTACTGCACAAATCATCAGAAATAAAAACTCATTACTCGCATAAAATGACATCAAAACGCATTTTAATGGCCAAATGAACCTTAAAATAGGCCTTTTCCACCGAAAATAACACGAAGGTCGGCCATTGTTGTTGATCACGTGGTCTGGGAGCTGTTGTAGCGTCCATAGCAACCACCTTAGCAACCATGAATGTGTACACATTCATGAAGTAATCTTCGTCATAACTAGCAAACTAAACATCATGTACATGTACTGCACAAATAATCAGAAATAACAACTCATATTAATCGCATCAAATGACATCAAAACGCATTTTATTGGCCAATGAACCTTAAAATAGGCCTTTTCCACCGAGAATAACACGAAGGTCGGCCATTTTTGTTGATCACGTGGTCTATGAAGGTCCTATGGGACGCCCTGCCCGTAGAAGCCCTGACGGGCAAGGGGTACCCTGTACGGTCACATAGCGACGGGGAGGGGCCCTGACCCGTCCGTCAATATGTGACGGGATGGGAGGGAGTACTGTTGACACACACACACACACACACACCCACACACACACACACACACACACAACACAACCACACACAACACACCACACACACACACACACACACACACACACACCACACACACACACACACACACCCACACACACACACACACACACCACACACACACACACACCACACACACACACACACACACACACACATACACACACACACACACCACACACACACACACACACACACACAGCTGACTTTTTAATGAAATATCCTTGGTAGCTACCTTGACAAGTTATTCTTTTTTCATCGCATGGCAAACAATTGCAGAATTGTCTTTCCAAAACACGAGGGATCAAACTGTTATTGTAAATATTAATTTAAAGAAGAGAATCATATCTAAATTAAAATAGTTAGCAACACTTCTTAGTGTTAGTCTTAGGTAGCAGGTACAGTTTTTGTCATGTTTGGTTAAACTTATGCTCACTTTCACTTCAGCTGGTACGTGTCCTGCTGACTGTGGTCCATTCAGAGTCTCTAACTTCACTTGTAACTCCCAATTAGAGTGGACCTCTAGGAAATGTTTAGTCTCATTTAAATGCTCTCTAAAATGAGATGAGGAGATGAGATGTATTTATAAAAGTCCCTGGCTATATTGGCTTGTTTGTCCAGTCTCCTCCATAAGGTCTGTAAGGAACTCGCTGAGTGGTACTTCCAGGATGGATGCTCCGTTCTGGCTGCATGCTGCCACCTCGCTGTGGACAACATCAAGGTGCGCTTACCTGCAGCAGATTTGCATTTGTTAGTTTTAATATTTCTCTGAGAAAGCGGATTAAAACAAAAATATTGTCTGTTTGTGTGTGTGTGTGTGTGTGTGTGTGTGTGTGTTTTAGTTAGCCATGTCAAGTCATATCCGAGGTAATGAGCTGGAGTTGGCTGCATGTGTGGGTATAGTCCTTGGAGAGGCAGCCAACCAGAGCACTGCATACTGTCTTGAACTCCTGGCCAGGAAGTACATGATGACACCTACATGGTACGTCTCCATCCATGCATGTGCACCATTGTGTGTAACATTCATTATTCCTCTGTATATCTTAGTATTGATCCAAACAAACCAGTTTTAGCTTCTTTGGGCTACTTAATCCTTCAAAATGTTGTGATGTTGTTGTAATGTAAAATGTTACATTTAATTTAGTTTGTTGCAAACCCCATGTTGCTCATATCCAGCTAGCTGAAAACCGTTATTTCTTTACGGGCTATGTTGGACATTGCATAATGACACATGATGATCCGTGATGAAGTTTATGCATTAGCCCTTTGACTGCCAAACAATTTTTGGCTTGGACTTTATTAGTCAGCCAGAATTCAGATCTGCATTTCTCAATGTGTGCCTGTGGAAGAGCAGGGTGCTCCACCTGTGCTCATCAAACACTGACAGCGGCTGCTTCTAAACACCATCAAGAAGAAACTTTCATCTGTGCCTTGTTTACATTCAGGGAGCTCTCGGCTGACCTAGTGCAAATGATTCCTGACAATGACATTTTACTGGCTAAGCTGTGTGCATATTACCCAGGAAGCCCTGCAGAAATCAATCTCTTTCATAAGAGGGTGAGTTGGCACTCATTCAGGTACATCTAAGACATGTTGTGGAGGAAATAAAAGAGAGACTCCATGTCTGATATTGATGATATTATGTGTGATGATTATAGTGACAAGCATTATGTGTTGTTTGTCATTCAAGTGCGGTCTGCCTTCATTGGAGGATTGTAAGTCCTTGGCAGAAGCAGCCATATGTGAAGGAGATTTGTTGTTGGCAGTTAAATTCCACCTGCTGAGCTCTGAACCTGAGAAGGCTCTGTGGATAGGTCTGGATCACGTTAAAGGTATTTGTTTTATTGTTGGCTGTGTGTGGTTACCTATATGATATCATATCCTCACTATTATATGGTAGCGTAGTGTGTTCTAATAGTACGATTTTAATGCCGTCAGTCGGTGTGATTGACAATGTTTGTGTGTAATCTAGGAATAAGCAGCTTCCAAACCAATTTATGAAGAAATCTGCACTCTTTATTTGATTTGATTTGAAATACAGTGTACGATCAATACATTTTTCACAAATTACTAATATATATGCATATCTAATTAAGTTAGTTAAAACAATATCTTCTTAATGTGTCAAACTAAATAAAACAATCTGAATGTACTACTGTTTTTGTCCTCAAAAAGCACTGACTATTATCTCTCCCTGTTTCCTCCCCACCAGAACAGCTGGCTGGGTCTGATTGGACAGTGGACAATGTTCAGCCCATCCTGGACCTGATGAGTTACATCAGAACCGACTGCCTCACCATGGCCAATTTGACAGAGTAAGATCATGTATTATCTCATTATTACTATTAACAGTTATTAGGGTCTGAGACCAGAGGTCGGCGAAGACCCTATTGTAATCGCTCGCACAGCGAGCCGTAAACCTGCGAAACACACATAAAACAGGGAAAACGACCAGCAAAAGCACAGAAAAGGTTCCGAAATCATGACGGCGGATGGTCCGCACGATTCTAGTGACATGGGCGCTGGCGTTTTATTATTATAAATACATTGCGCGCACTTCTGACCCCCGCAACATGTGAAAACTCACCAAATGTTGCACGCGCGTCAGGACTCGTGAAAATTGGGATGTGTAATTGGTTCCGGAACTTTGCGTCAAAAATTGCGTAGGCCACGCCCACTTCCGGTTTTAATGTAAACTCCCCCACTTTAACTTTCAAGTAAACGAACGAAACTCGCTACGTATATCTAGGGTGCAGAGACGAACAAAAAAACCTCTTGGAGAGGTATAACGTACAGGAAGTCGGCCATTTTTTATTTGGTGTCCTCCGTACTCAAATATCTCCTCCTAGGGATTTTATCCGATAGACTCCAAATTCGTCGGGTAGCGTCTCGAGAAATCACGGAACTCTTTTTTTTCCGCACGGCAGAGCCGTAATTTGGTGCCGAATTTCGCGTTCGCTCGATAGTAGGCGATTCCTCGCCATGGAACGCGATGTTGTCATAACTCCAACTGACATGCTCAGAACGCCACAACACATCACATGATGGTTAACACTGCAGCCCTGAACAGCTCTATGTCAAATCTGATGATACATAATGTGGCGTTACCATGGCAATGCATCCCTCGACATAAAACACGATGTCGCTGTAACTCCAATGGACACGGTCCCATAATCCCCTAATCTTCACTTGTATATCACCGGTCCATGCCTCAACAGCTCTACGTAAAATCTGAGATCTCACCATATGCCGTTTCCATGGCAACGCATCCCCCACTAAAAAACACGATGTCGCTGTAACTCCTATGGAAATGGTAAAAAGAGCACCAGACTTCAGAAGACAGTTAAAGGTAGCGTAGGTAATTCGCTTCAGAAAAACGTTTTGTTGTATTCCATGGAATGCTCTTAACATCCAGATAGCAATGAATACATTAAATGCTTTGACAATAAATACATAAAAAATGGTCCGGCCCTCAACACCTCAATATGACAATAGTACGTTTTCCTCAAAAGCTGTTGCCATGGCAACGCATCCCTCACCGTTAAGCACGATATTACTATAACTCCTGTGTAAATGGTCAATAAGTGTTCAAACTTCACGTGTGCTAACGGTACAGCTCTAAAGACATATATGTGTCAGTTTTGAGATTTAGTCAAATGCCGTTGCCATGGTAACACAATGCTCGCGATGAAACACGGTTTTCTCATAACTCCGTTGAACATGCTCCCAATGGCCCAAAACTTAACAGGTTTGATAACGATGTAGCCCTCAACACATCTAGGCGTATTATGGGGTGTCATAAAATGCCGTTGCCATGGCGACAGATCACTCGCCATCAAACACAATGTTTATGATACTGCTGTAACTCCCATGTATGTTGTCCGATCGGCCTGAAACTTCCCACGTTTGCCAACGGCCGAGTCCGGAAAACACCTGCGTGACACGTCGACGTGCGGACAACAGCTCAACGCTGTAATTTTAATCATGTTTATTTTGCTGTTTTGTCCCAAGACAATTAAATACTTTATAATCACTCCTTTATCTCTTATGGTGTGTGTGTGTGTGTGTGTGTGTGTGTGTGCAGAGTCCGCAGTGAGCTGTTGATCCTGTGTGGATATATTGGAGGTCTGCAGGCCATTAGAAGACAGTACTCTAGCATCGTTCCTGCCCTCTACGAATACACCAGGTAGATACACAATTGTGTGTTTGTGTGTGTGTGTGTGTGTGTTTGTTTGGAGAAGGAGTGCTGGTTTACGAGTGTATATAGGAAAATCATAATAAATAATAATGCTTCTATCTCTTGGTTGCCTCATAGTTTTATAATAAGAATAGAATAGTTTAATGTCATTATACATTATACATACATTAGACAACAAAATACACGCAGCATACATACTTAGGACATGCAGAATAAGCCATTAATATGTATTTAAATTGTCTATATATTGCTAGAATATTTTAAAACAATATCTAGCAATATGCATTTGAAAAAGCAATTACTTGATGGTGTATGTGTGTACTTAGTATAAAACGTTTTTCTGAAGTTGTAAAGATGAAGTAAATGCTTCTCATCTCCCTGTTCAACACTACATACGCATTAGGCCGTGAGGGATGGTGATTCAGTGTTTTACAACGTCGCCATGAAACAGTTACTACATATACATGGCAAGTCTAACAAAAGCCACACAGCAACTAGAAATTAAATCATTTATTGATAAGAAACAATAATCGGTCCGCCAAGAATTGTACACTTTATTGACATTTAGTAGAGTGGAACACGACTGCACAAAAGTCGAGTTAGAGGACCAAGAGCCAGCCAGGCAGAAGTCCTCCACTGTGACCCCCCCCCGAGCAATACCAGGCGTTACGTCCCCAATAAGGACTAGGGGAAAATGGAGACAGTAACACAACAACCAATACAATTGAGAGAGTCAGGGTGAAAGTGAACACAAGTGTATTCATTAACCAAAATAATTCCAGCAAATGTTCTTTAAGCTAGGGGGAGGAGGAGAAAAAGGCATTATGCCAAATAAAAGAATATAGCTTGAGAATACATAACAAAACAAAACAACTCAAACAAAAATCCCTCACTATCTGATATACTAATAAGGAAACAAAAACAAAAGCACCCACTGCTCCATAAGTCCTGCCTATCCCATCATAAATGAAGTAACCTTTACCAAAGTTTGGCCCCCATGGAACAAGACTGGTTGGCAGACGTCCCACACACAGAACACAGCTGCACACTCTCTCCTGCTCCCTCAGTTACAGTGGCAGTTATTCATGTGTTCATAATTATTAAGCTTTGTTGAATAGGCAACTATTTAGCTAGAAGATGCTTAGCAAAGTTTTAGGATTCACATGGGGTAAAGCAGTTATAAAAAACCCAGAACTGAGGAATACAAAAAGAATGGGCTCTGTGATCCGCAGTGATTCCTCCTGACGCGAAGCTGCTCATTCACTATTTTTCGACTTAGAAAGTTTCCATAATCAGGTTAAAATAGGATTAACGTTTTCAAAGTAAGCCAATCACCATGTTCCCTCACTGTTTCTGTTTCTGCAGTCAGTTGTTGAAGCGGAGGGAGGTGTGTGTTCCTCTAAAGATCGAGCAGCTGTCAGTGGAGCTGGATGCCTGGCGAGCCTGCACACAAATCAACAGCAAGTAGGTTACACACACACACACACACACACACACACACACACACACACACACACACACACACACACACACACACACACACACACACACACACACACACACACACACACACACACACACACACACACACACACACACACACACACACACACACACACACACACACACACACACACACACACACACACACACACACACACACACACACACACACACACACACACACACACACACACACACAGTGCTGATGAAGATGGTCAGACTGCAATTAGACTACATTGATTTTTTTTTATATTGAAGTTAAAAGCATCAATCTGGTACACTTTGAGAGCAACATTAGGAGATCTATGGATACATCTCTCAACACCCAGATGAAACAGAACTGTAAGCAGATATTCTTTTTCTTTCTGGATATTTTACAAATCACTCCCCTTTCAAACTGTATTCTTGTTTATTAATAACAACTTTTTTGTACTGTCAGTATTTTATACCTGTTTTTCATTTATTCTCTGGTTTTTGTATAACTATAATGATCATATAAAGGTGTGGCTTTACCTCACTGAGCTGAGGTTATCAGAGCCGCTCAGTCTTTCAGGAGAGAGCTCTCTAAAGCTCTCCCCCCCCCCCAATGCCGCTTACACAGTAAATTCCAATGTTAATAAAAGCACACAGAAGCTGTATACGTTTTTTGGGAGTATGATTTATTTAAAATTAACACGAATACAAAATTAAAACCTATAATTGCACACTAAAACCATCATTTAAAAAAAAGAACAATTTCACATAAACCTCTGGTTTTTACTGGGGCTGGGGCAGTTCAACTTGATTTGGGGGGGGTGTGCCATAGTTTATTGTCGCTGTACGCAATATAGGCGTAGTTCTGTTAGTATAAGATCATAAGATGTACTTTGTTGATCCAAAATCGGGAAATTGTGTTGTTATGAAATGTAATTTTTTTTTTTTTCTATTTCTAACTTTTTTTTCTTTTTTCCCCCCCAAATGTTTCGGCGCCCCCGATGGGTTGATGCTCCCTTAGCATTCGCCGAAACTGCCTATGCCAAGGGCCAGCCCTGACATTGAGTAGCAAACCCACTTTGAATGATCAGTGGATAAACATAGTCAGGCACATACTGGGAAAGGGGGGGGTCAGCATCATTGTGACCATCTGTCAACACCACTGCTGCAATAGTGGACACGTTTAAAGTTGAGAGGGAGGATGATGATCCTTCATATTTTCTTAAAGAAGTATAAAGGGTCACCCACGACACCCTATACATACTGTATGTTTTGAACATTCAACCATTTGTTTTAATTTGCCTGGCAGATGTGACTGTCATTATTATTGTCATACTGATATTTTGTACAAACTGTAAAGTCCACTGAGACAAATGTAACATTTGTGATATTGGGCTATATAAATAAACATTGATTGATTGATTGATTATCAATATGACGCCTCTACATTGCTTATGTGCATATGCATAACTTCACAACTGTACCTCTGTCTCTGTGTTTCTAACAGTTCTCCTTCAGAGTGTCAAAGAGAAGAATTCATCTGCGTCCAGAGGAGAATCCCGCCAACAGACTCTGGTATAAATAACAGTTCTAAACATAGTTTGAGGGGATTGTATAGAAATAAAACACCGCTCAGACAGATATTACATGTTGCTGTGGCTCTGGGATCTTGTTGGAGTGTTGGTGCTGGGGGGTCTGTCAGGAGCTGGAGCCCCCGGTGCAGTTTATCGCCCTGATGAACATTACCCTGCTATTGCTGATGTGTGGAGAGTGCTGACAGGGAAACATGAATGATGCAGATTTCAGTTTAGCTAGGCTCCATATTAATATGGATTATGTATTGTGTGAAAGTTGATGATAGGAACATGAGATTAGGAGAAATGTTTAACCAGAACAACATGTGTCTGCTTCAGTGTTGTGTGGAGCAGATTATGTGACGGGCTCCAATCTGCCCAGCCACTCAGATGTTCAGCTGTCCTGCTTCACTGGACACAGAATACAGGTGTGTGTTCCTTCAGTGTATTGCTTTGTGTGAATCTACACTAACATGCAGGGCCGGCCCTGACCAATTTGCCGCCCTAGGCAAGATTGTAGCCCCCCCCCCCCAAAATGCAGACACTCACTATGATTCGCGCGTGCACGGTTGTGGCATGACCACAGAAAGATAGATATTGTAACAAGATGCGTGCAACTGTATTTCGTTTCCTATCCATTTGAACATGATTTATATAACTATAATGATCATATAGAGGTGTGCCTTTACCTCACTGAGCTGAGGTTATCAGAGCCTCTCAGTCTTTCAGGAGAGAGCTCTCTAAAGCTCTCACCCCGCGGCCGCTTATAATGTAAATTCCAATGTTAATAAAAGCACACAGAAGCTGTGTACGTTTTTTGGGAGTTTGATTTATTTTAAATGAATACAAATACAAAATTAAAACCTATAATTGCACACTAAAACCATTATTTCAAAAAAAGAACAATTTCACATAAACCTCTGGTTTTTACTGGGGCTGGGGCAGTTCAACTTGATTTGTTTGGGGGGGGTGGGTGCCATAGTTTATGGGTGCTGTACGCAATATATGCGTAGTTCTGTTAGTATAAAATAATAAGATGTACTTTGTTGATCCAAAATCGGGAACATTTTTTTTTTAAATTTCTAACTTTTTTTTTTTTTGGCGCCCCCTATGGGTTGATGCGCTCTTAGCATTCGCCTATACTGCCTATGCCGAGGGCCGGCCCTGCTCACATGTCTTGACAACTTGTGATGTTTCTTGTTGTCTTATTTGTTTGTGTGCAGGGTCCAGTATTTCTCCTGGAGGACGGTAAATCAGCCATCTCTCTTAATGATGCACTAATGTGGGCAAAGGTAAACCCTTTCTCCCCTCTCGGAACAGGACTCCGCATAAACCCCTTTTAACACACACACTCAAGCACGCACACCCACACACACATATTTCTGTGCTTCAGCAAACTGGCCCTCTGTATTATAATGACCCATAATCATGGTTCATTGTGGTTCAGGTGTGAAGGGGTTCGGATTGAGTGGCATATGTGATATTCATATGTATATACAGGGTATGAATCTGAAATACTTTCTTGTATTGTTGTAAAAAAAGAAAAGAACATACTTAAATAAAGCAACCACTGCATATTGTGTTGCACATATATTGATGATACAGCAGAATAACGTGTAGATAGAATAAATAATAAATCTCTAATGCTGTACCAAAAAATGATCTAGTACATGCAGAAAACACATGAGGATGATGACTGTTAAAGGAATTGCAGAAATGTGAAATGAATGTCTTGAAACATCATAAAGCCCAAGTGCAATGTACTGCTGAAAGTCCTGGAAACTCAAAAGTCAAACTGACAGAAAAGAATGCAGAGAAACTACAAGCTGTATTACATTGTTGGAGAGCTGCAAACTAAACTGTATCACTGTCAAAGCTGAACGTTGGAATGAATAGTGTGGGTAGTGGTGGTCTAATGCAGTGGTTCTCAAATGGGGGTACGCGGACCCCTAGGGGTACGTTGGAGTACTGCAGGGGGTATGTGAGATTTATTTTATGTTAATGAAAAAACAACATAAGTAATGCATTCAAACAAACTACTAATAGTAGATGAACTACTTTATTCAAAGGTTTACAGTAATTCTTGATAATAAAATGGGAAAATAAACGGGGTGCTCTCTTTTCCTCTCCCTCTCCTGACAGCCTGTCAGTCTCGTGCAGCTCGCTGAACCTGTAATAAGTGACCCGACAGTAAAGAATAAATATATGTATAACTAGTATAGCTAGTTCCAGAGTAGATAAACTAGCTAAGTGTGTTAGGTCTAACTCTTAGTGTATTTAATTTTGCTCCACTCAAACAATAAGCGTTGCTTGGCAACGGCTTGTGGCTGCAAAGTATAGCGCAGCATTATGCATATGTTTATATGAGGGGTCAAAATCCCATGCTCATAAAATGCTCATATATATTTTCCTCTTCATTCCCCACGCCCCAACATAAATAAATAAATATACCAATTTTAGGGAAAGTAAGGAAGTTTGAGCAGTGTGGGTTTTATATGAACAGAGTTACACATGTTTCAAAACGCGAAGTGTAATAACTGCAGTTTGCCTCCCTGTCAGAATGACAAAGATCCTCAGTGAAGCACAAGCACATGTTTCTCTACATTGTACAACTTATTAAAAAGATCAGTTAAATGCAACTAATGTCGTCTCAGTGTTATTGCATGATGTTAAACTTGGTTTGCCATGAATTTAGTGATGGATTGTAAACATTTGAAATGTAGCATTTAAGTGTTTCTCAGTTACAATGTTGTTGTTTTAATAAATCAGACACTGATGGTGCAGCGCTGTACTATACCTCTTTATATAGGCATTTCTTCCTTAACAAATCCTTTTTGTGCCGATCAGGGGGTACGTGGCTGATTTAAAAAAAAAAAAGGGGTACATTATTGAAAAAAGTTTGAGAATCACTGGTCTAATGGGTAGTGAGGTGGGCTGAAGATCGGAAAGTTGTGAGTTCAAATCCCGCCTGGAACAACACCACTAGTGTGACCTTGAGTAAAGCAGTTAGCCCTTAGTTACTCCAGGGAGAATGTCCCTGTAATTGGTCATTGTAAGTCGCTTTGGATAAAAGCGTCAGCTAAATGAAATGTAATAGAGAATAAAGCCCCCCCAGTCCAAACTCTGAATCCTCTCCATGTGGTGTGCCTGTGTGCTGTTTATGTGTGCCTATCAGCTGTGTCTTTTGTTTGTGATAAATGTTTTGTCAGCTACCTACAGCACTTTGTTCAAAGTGTTGCTTTTTAGTGTGCTTTATAAAGACATTTTCTTGAGTGCAGACAGACTCTGAAATACACCAACATTAAGAATACTGAACACATTTTCCATTGTTGAACAAGATACTGATGTCAAAGATAACCACATCGGTTCTGTGATCAAACATCTATTCTGATTTGATTCCTGAAGCATAAAAGGTCAAAAGAAGATGAATACAAGCAAACATAAGCATTAACATAAGCAGAAATCAAAGATGGGGAAGAAAAAGAGTTCAGTGTCTTTTACAGTATTTTGAATACACAGCCTGCTGTAGGGCACTTCCCACCATGTGGATATGTGGTATAGTGTGCAGTTGAACACTCCTTCCACCTATCAGAGTCTGCTGCAGGTGCTGAAGCAAGATTGCAATATTTGTCCATTTTGAATAAGGACATCAACACCTGTTTTCTTTATTCAAAGATTAATAATCCAAATGCACATTTTTATGAAAAACCATGAGTGTTGCTATACTTTATACGTATATAGATCACTGCTAAGCCTGCAAGGTAAGCACATTCTCTGGAAGAAACGTAACTGGTTCCAGCTCCTCTTCAGTCTCTCTGAAGCTGGAGAAGGTGCACCAGATCTGGAAGACCTCCTGCATTGTCTTGTTGACTAAGAAGACATGCCCCCGCCCTCTAGGTGACTACAGGCCGGTAGCTCTGACTCACCTGAAGATCTTTGAGAGACTGCTCCTGCAGCATCTTAAGCCCCCTGCCCTGACGATTCCTACAACGGGACCACACACTTATGAACAACACACTTACATAAAGTGAGGCAACCAGGCATAGTGTGATGCTGTCTGTTTTTACCTTACTTTTAATGATCACCCGTTCGCTGTTCTTTCCTGTTTTGAATACCAGCACACTGCCTCATAGGATTTCCTGTTGTTTTATTTATCAGGTTGAATCAGTACACAAGTAAAATCATAAAGAAAAATACGGCAGTAAAATATGCCTGTAGAGAATATGATAACGACAAACAGTCAGATGAGCTTCAGTTGCTATGCTAACATCACCTGTCTAATAGACACTTTAATAACGGTGTTGTGATGCCAACAGCTTAAATTCATACTGAAACACATTCACTTATGGGGATGCATACATGTCAACCTTTCCAAATCCAAAAGAGGTAGGTTTGCGCGCGGCAAATGTGCACGCCCAAATGAGGTAATCAGAAGAAATGGAACCCAGTAATTACATGTATAAACCATGTATTTACATGTATTGCATCATTTTATGCATTTTTCAGACAAAGTGGTAGTTTGGTAAACAGTGACATCAAAGACATGTCTGGTCTGTAAAATGCCCGAAAAGTTAAAGAATAGGAGATAAATATCCCAAAGTCTCCACATGTTGTTATATTTGTAATGTGTTTCTGGTCCTCTTTCAGTTGAGACAGATGAAGGATGTGTCAGGATGTAGAACTCTTGTGTGAACATTGGATAAAGCCAGGTTCATATTCTTGTTTCATGTTGTTGACATAGAGTCAAAGGTTTGCACAGAGCGAAATATCTTTGTGTTGCGCCATGAATCAGAAAATACTGCATTAAAAAAGTCATTTCCTGCATGTTTCTACTGATAAAGTGTGGTATAAATATTGTACAGGCTTTCAGATTGCTGTCGTTCACTAAACAGAGACATTAACGACATGTTTGGTGTTGAAATGTCAGAAAAAGTGAAAGAATGGGAGATAAATATCCCCAAATCTCAAAATGGTATTATATTGTGTTTGTGGTCCTCTTTCAGTTGAGACACTGTAGGTGAAGGATGCTTCATGAAAAGACCAAACACTGGATGTCTTTCAGTCGCCAACATGTGTTTTCGAGACACTGATATTAACGGGGAAATCCTGCAGGACTCAAATGCCTCGTCTCTGTTCCCTTAAACTCATTTGGGAGTGATTACCCATCAGCCCCGGGGGTGCAGAGGAAAGGCAGCGTTACCCACGGTCTGCACGTTGTTTCTCTTTCAGAAACACAGAGGACTGTTTGTATGATGCGATCACAGACACGCTGCAAACGGTATCCGCCAAAAGTCGAGTCCAGTGTCTATGTAGTATCATTTTTATTTGCTATAGTTTGGGAAGATTGAAAATCGGTAGGGAAAGCCAGCTGAGTCGGTAGGCGGTAGAAACATGTCAAAAGCGGTAGACTACCGCCCAAATCGGTAGGGTTGGCAGGTATGGGGATGGGGGATATTTATCAGCTGCTGTGTGACAATCAGACAGTGAATACTTTACAGCGGCCGCTGCGGTGAGTTAACGGAAGAATAAACTCTGCCATGAGTTAACGGGAGAATAAACGATAGACTAAACTCCGGTGGACGAGCAGCACTGCAGCGGTCGGTAAATGAACCACAGGACTCTAGGGAAAAGTATAAGGTTGGATAAGTCGTTCTTTAATTTAATCTGGCTTCGTAAGATTAAAAGCAACACGATCATCGACCCGACGCAGTCCCCCATTGTTGTTGGGACACAACTAGAGCTAAAAGGAAGAACCAGTTTGGAACCAGAAGAGTACTAGCACGGAGCTAGAACTGGAACTGGTTTGGTTGGAAAGAGGTATGAGTGCGCCTCCCTGGACCCCCTGCAGTTTGCATACGAGGATTGAGCATACACACATCTGGAGAGGCTGCACAGCTCTGTAAGAATCCTGTTCTTCGACTACTCCAAGGCTGTCAGTGATTCAGCCTGGTGGCCTGGATCACAGACTGGTGGCCTGGATCATAGCCTGGTGGCCTGGATCACAGACTGGTGGCCTGGATCACAGACTGGTGGCCTGGATCACAGACTGGTGGCCTGGATCACAACCTGGTGGCCTGGATCACAACCTGGTGGCCTGGATCACAGACTGGTGGCCTGGATCACAGCCTGGTGGCCTGGATCACAGCCTGGTGGCCTGGATCACAGACTGGTGGCCTGGATCACAGCCTGGTGGCCTGGATCACAGCCTGGTGGCCTGGATCACAGCCTGGTGGCCTGGATCACAGACTGGTGGCCTGGATCACAGCCTGGTGGCCTGGATCACAGACTGGTGGCCTGGATCACAGACTTGGTGGCCTGGATCACAGACTGGTGGCCTGGATCACAGCCTGGTGGCCTGGATCACAGCCTGGTGGCCTGGATCACAGCCTGGTGGCCTGGATCACAGACTGGTGGCCTGGATCACAGCCTGGTGGCCTGGATCACAGCCTGGTGGCCTGGATCACTGACTACCTCACCAGCAGACCTCAGTATGTCAGACTCGAGGCAGCGTGTCTGATGTGCTGCTGAGCAACACTTGAGCCCCCCAAGGAACTGTGCTGTCACCATTCCTGTTCAGCTTTTAAAGCCAAAACCCCCCAAAAAGGTGTGGGACACCATGAAAACCATGACAGGAATGTCATCTTCAGCTAAACCTATTGTGACGGACAATTAATTTAGTTTTGCTAACGAACTAAACACATTCTTTACCCGTTTACAAAATACCTGCTTCCTCTGACAAAATGACCATCAGTGTCGAAGAGGTCAGAAAAATATTTCAGTACACCAACACCAAGAAAGCTGCTGGGCCAGATGGGTGCAGCGGCTTTCTGCTGAAAAAAGTTGCTACTGAGCTGGCTCCAGTGAGGCCACCCATCTTTCAGGCTTCCATTGACACGCACACCATCCCTCTGCCATGGGAAACTTCACACATCAAACCGCTGCCCAAAAGAACATAATGACTACAGATCAATAGCCCTCACATCAGTGATTATGAAATCACTAGAAAGAATTCTGCTCCGATTTCTTATAAGTACAACACAAGACAAACTGGATCCATACCATTTTGTCTATAAACAAGGGTGCGGTACGGAAGACGCTGTGGCCACTCTGGTTCACATCATCACTAAACATTTAGATAAACGTAACACCTATGCAAGAGCCCTCTTCCTAGACTTCTCAGCAGCATTCAACACAATACAAGCAGACATCTTGGTGTCAAAAATTGTCAAAATGGAAGTAAATTCATACCTGATTTACTGGTATGCTGCTTTCCTCACTAGTAGAGAGCAATTTGTGAAGGTTGTGAGTTCAGCTGTGCTCTTTACTCCACACTGATGATTGTCGTACCAACACACCAAATCAAGTCATAATTCAATCCCCCTCCAATCAGGCACGCAACCTTGGCGTAATCTTTGACCCCACCCTCTCCCTCAAACCTCACATCCGCCAAACAGTCAAAACCTCATTTTTACACCTCCGCAATATTGCAAAAATCCTACCCTCTCTCACCTGCCCCGCAGCCGAACGACTAATCAATGCCTTCATTTCCTCCCGCCTTGACTACTGCAACTCACTTCTTTACGGCATCAGCACTACATCCCTCAACAGACTCCAACGGGTTCAAAATGCAGCTGCACGTCTCCTCACGCATACCAAACCATGGCATCACATCACCCCAGACCTCAAAGACCTCCACTGGCTTCCTGTCTCCCATCGCATCAACTACAAAGTTCTGGTCCTCAGCTACAAAGCACTCCACCATCTGGCCCCCCTTATCTCACAAACCTTCTCACTCCTTATCAACCCCCACGGTCCCTCAGATCCACCGCAGCCGGACTCCTATCCATTCCCACATCCACACTCTGCAGCTTTGGGAACAGAGCCTTCTCAGTGGCAGTCTGTCAATTTGCGACATGTATATGCTTCACCTGCGAGTGACTTCACCTTTTTTTCTCTTGCCTTCTCGGCCCCACCTTTTTCTTTTTGTTTTCTTTGATTTGTATCCATGTGTTTTCATTCTCCCTGTCTGCCGCGGCGTCTAATCCCTTCTCTTCGTGTGGCCGGTCTTTTTTCTTCTTCGTGTGTGATTATTTGACAGATAAGAACCACACAACTGCATTAGCGGCTGCTGTCGCCCTCTGTCGGCCGTCAGCAAAACTTATATGATGACGTTAAACCATTTTTTTTTTAAAGGGCCGGCCGTCAACGGCCGGTCGTTCTGTGGTTCTCCAGATTCTACAGATGGCCAGTCCGCCCCTGCCGGAACCTGAGGTCTTCAGACTCTGGCCCCCCGCACCAACCTGCGATCCTTCGGGGACAGAGCCTTCAATATGGCAGCCCCCACTCTCTGGAACGCTCTCCCTGCGGAGATCTGCAACATCCCCACGCTTGACGCCTTCAAAAGGGCCCTCAAGTCCCATCTGTCTGCCAAGGCCTTTGACCCCAAATCTATTTGTTGTTTTGTCTCACTGCCTTTTGTTTTGTTATGTTTGTTTATACTCCAGTTCTTCCTTGTAAAGCGACCTTGGGTATCATGAAAGGCGCTATAGAAATCCAAGTTATTATTCTTATTCTTATAATTAAGTACTCTGATGATACTGCAATAATATATCTGCTCAGTAACACAGACGACCCTGACCCTGCACCAACAGGCTGTACATCAGGTGGTCGAGTGGACTGATAGCAATGCTCTTGAGATCAACACCAAGAACACTGAGGAAATCGTTTTTGGCTCACCATCTGACTCCCATAAAGTCCTCATTGTCATCCATACAGATCAAATCAAGCAGGGAGTTTCATACAAATACTTGGGTGTAATGATTGACCATCTGCTGTCATGGATAGAGCACATCTGTGCAAAAGGACAAAACAAAGAATTTATTTTCTCCGCCGCCATACTCTGAACAGCGAATATGAACTGCTACCATCTAATCGGAGATACAGGGTCCCGCGATTCAATAAAGTCAGACTGAAGCATCCTTTGTGCACCATGTCAATCCTCACAGTACATACAGAGCTGAATCCCAGATCCAATGCACGCTAAAGGGTCATGAAAAGGTTTTCTCTCACTGATTGGCTGTTATGTTAAATGTTTTCTGTTTGTTTTTCATGTATTGTGTCTTGATATTTGCTGTGATGCAAGTAACATTTCAGACTTTATATCGTTCACCCTCTACCTCCGACTTCCGCTTCAACTCCGGCTCATGCCACCTACAGAAGGTCTCAGATGACTCCTCCATCATCAGCTGCATCACAGATGACAACGAGGAGGAGTACAGGGTCCTGGTGGAGAACTTCGTAGGCTGGTGTGACAACAATCGGCTTTTTATCAGTATTGCCAATTAATTATTCATATAGATATCATTCATGGGAGCTAATATTTAGATTTCTGGTATTATGTTCACATGTTTCTCTCTATTCTTCTTTCTGCCAACGGTTTTGCAGTTTCTCATCTCTCCCGTTCAAAAACTTGTCCGTGGAGGACCGCACATTTCCAGTCAGTTTTTATAAATCGCAAAGATTGCTTAGAAATTGGCCACGTTTCTAAATGAGGCCCCTGGTGACTGTGGAGGATATTAGAGTGACAGAGAACTAATCGTCATGTTCAAGAAACCAGTATGAGATGATTTGAGCTTTGAGACATGGCGTGTTATCCTGCTGGAAGTAGCATCAGAAGATGGGAACACTGTGGTCATAAAGGGATGGACACGGTCAGAAACAATACTCAGGTAGGCTGTGGGGCTTATATGATGCTCAATTGGTACTAAGGGGCGAAAATATCCCCCCCACCATTCCACCAGCCTAAACCGTTGGTACAAGGCAGGATGGGTCCATGCTCTCATGTTTTGACGCCACATTCTGACCCCACCGTCCGAATGTCGTGAGCCTAGTGAGCCTGTGCGAATAGTAGCCTCAGTTTCCTGTTCTCATCTGACAGGAGGGGCACCCTTTGGGGTCTCTGCTAGGGGTCGACCGGCCTGGCCGATTATCGGGGGCCCATATTCTGCATTTGACCGATTATCGGTATCGGCTTTTTTTTAATCAAATTGTCGATAAAACTTTGGCTCTGATGCGACCGTTTCTCTGGCTGCAGTCACCACTTTGTGTATACGAGCAATGTCCCGCCCACAGTGCTATCTGATAGGCTATTACTGAAGTGTCAATCAACACTGAAGATTTTCCGGCCGGGAGCCAGCCCGAGAGGCGGGACCTTCTCAGATTACAGGCAGGTGCGAAAGAACGCAGACACAGACTGAAGCAAGCAGCAGCGCTGAGCGGCAGAGCCATACATGTGTTCAACCGAAGTTCAATAAACATCCCTATCCCCTATGCTGAAGTTGCAAAAACACCACGATTTTATGATCCAATTCTATCAGTTTCCCAGTTACACAGGGACGCGGGAAGTCAGTCAGAGTTGGGGGCGCGTGCAACGTCTCGCAGCGGAGATGCGGAGGGGGGTGGGTATGGAGTCAGATTTGGGTCAACATTCTAGCGCACAAAACAAGCTACTCACGAGCGGAAAATGTGCTTTTCCACGCGCATGAAATAACCCTCGCACGCAGATTAAACCCCCGCGAGAGAGACAGCCCTGCTCGCTCACGGAGTCTGTCTGCGCGCGTGAAAAGTTTCTAGGCTTGTTTGGGACAAGCGAGACCTGCGCAGTTGCGATCAACGTCTTGCTAGTGCGTTGCATGATGGTTAGTCATTTTGTCCGACTTGCTCTAGAGGCTCGCCTACATGAGACGTTGAAATCTCGCGGGACAAAGACGCCCGCAGCCTTGAGAGCGAGGCGCGGCGAGGCGGCGCAGTTCCTCTCCACGGGCTGCGGAAGCTAAATGCTTGATGGGAAACGACTCGCTGGTATCTCGAGCTGAGCGCTCATTGGTGGTTTTTACCACGTGCTGCTGATGAAACTCTCCAATTGGCTCGGCAAAAGTTTGTTGTTGTTTTGTGTCAGTTTTACGTCGCCACATCCATTCCCATTTTTCATCATTGTTCCACAATGTTTATCATCATGAAATTAATATCTATATATTTTATACTATACTTGCACTGCTTACCGTTTTCATACTTTATATATCTTAGCATATTCATACACACTGTTCATACTGCTCACAGGCTGATATCTAGTGTATTCATACACACTGTTCATACTGCTCACAGGCTGCTGTGTATATCTAGTATTCATACCCCTCACTGTTTATTCATCATTCAATTCATTCTATATTTTATTCTATAGATTGTGTACATTACTTTTCACTTTACTGCTTGTTGCACCTGGTTAGAAGCTAAACTGCATTTCGTTGTCTCAGTACCTGTAATCTGTGCAATAACAATAAAGTTGAATCTAATCTTGAGTAGAACAAATGTATTTACTTAGTACATATCTGACATTAACAATTAAACACGTGTGCATTCTTTATAAATGCAAACCGAGTCAAGCCGACTCCGGAGGTGGTGGTATGCACCTTCAAGCTGTTTGCAATCCGCCAAAAAACCGAGAAGAAGAAGAAGAAGAAGAAGAAGAAGAAGAAGAAGAAGAAGAAGAAGAAGAAGAAGAAGAAGAAGAAGAAGAAGAAGAAGAAGAAGAAGAAGAAGAAGAAGAAGAAGAAGAAGAAGAAGAAGAAGAAGAAGAAGAAGAAGAAGAAGAAGAAGAAGAAGAAGAAGAAGAAGAAGAAGAAGAAGAAGAAGAAGAAACCTCCACCGGCTGCGATCGGCTATTCTCGAGGCGAGCCGCAACACGGCCTTCTGACACTTTGGGGCGGAGCCACTAGACTTTGATTGACAGCTGCCAGGAAGCCCGGAGTTGCCAGGTTTGATAAATGCCTGAACTACCAAGAGCCGAGGTGTGACAGCTGCAAGATCAGTTGGACGAGATTGAATGGTAAAGTTGTCCATAAAAAACTATTATATTCGTAAAGTGTACATATATATATCAATTAATTTGATATAAAAAAATGACACATTAATTCTAGGAGTGTAATACTTTCACAAACACTATAGTAATAATATGCATTCATTATGACAATATCATACTATTACTATAGGAATGTTCAAAAAACAACTACAGAAACACTATATATTATACTATAGTAGTACTATTTAAAATAATATAGTCTTAATACGGAAACACCAACAAAAACACTATAGTAATACTTTTACAAACACTATAGTAATAATATGCATTAACTATGACAATATCATGCTATTAGGAGTGTCCTATAGCAGTGTTTTTCAAAGTGGGGGCCCCGACCCCCCGGGGGGCCGCCAGGGGGCGCAAGGGGGGCGCAGTCAAAGTTTGAGGGAAACAGGTTTTTTTTTTTTTTTTTAAGTTTGATTTTTGATTTTTTTTATGTTATGCATATCTATCAATCTATGTGTCCTTTGATGCCAATCTTTTCATATTTTTTGTTTTTGAATCACACGACCGCCCTTCAAGCCAATCAGAATCGAGCTGCCGCTACTGCGAGTGAAAATCTGCTCAGCTTTTGGAGCAAGTGAGAGCTAGTGAATGTTTCGCTCTGCAGCTGGATGAGAGCACGGATGTAGCAAATGTCGCAGAATTGCTTGCATACATCAGATTTATTTCAGAAGACAACTTTGTTGAGGAAATATTATTTTGCAAAGCACTGGAAGGTAGGACATGAAGAGACATTTTCCAAGTTTTAGATGAGTACATCATCTCAAATGGACTTGACTGGTCTCGTTGTGTGGGTGTGTGTTCAGATGGAGCAGTGGGGCTATGACAGGCAAAGAAAGCAGACAGCTTTGATCAGGCAGAAGTTATACTATTTAAAATAAAATAGGAATACTACAAAGATCTAGATACATAGTATTACTATTGAAATATTATAGGGCTACTATAGCTAATAAAATGGCACTACAGAAAAAACTATAGTAATACAATAGCTGGTGTGTGTCTACAGAAGGTCCAGTTGTGATAGACACGGTTCGCCACTGCTCAAATGGATCATCTGCTGGGTCCATTTCTGGTTGGTTCCTTCTGTCAGGGTTGAGTGTAGCAGGCAGGACCCAAATGCAGATTTAAAAGAAAAATACCTTTATTCCAAGGCCAGAGCGTCAAAAACAGAACACTACCCCGTGACACAGTCAAAGACAAACAATGAACCAACAATGACAGACATAAAAACCAGAACTTAAATGCACACAAGACTAATCACACAAACAAGACACAGGTGAGGAGGGAGGATAAAACACAGGGGCACCAGGTGAACACAATCGGGTAATCAGGTAGGAGGGAAAACAGACAGAAAGCAACAGGCAAGACAGGGGGTGAACACTTTTCAAAATAAAACATGAAACCAAAGACAGAAAAAGACAAGACAAAACACAACACAGACAGATCGTGACAATAGTGATCTCTACAATAAAACAGTTTAGTGCAGGACGTCCAAAGATATTAATAGTAGGATGTGCAAAACAGATAAGGCTTTATTTAAACATTAAAGAATACTTTAAGTATGTAAAAAGACAAAAACATTCTTTTGAATAAGAAAAACGTTGGGGGTATCCACAGATAAATATTAAGTCTGACAAAGTACAATCACCAGGGTAGGATTTTCACGGTGGCCAATCGGTCTGACCGCTAAGCCCCGAAAATAATTGTATGTCCTACGGCCACCATGGCCTTTGTGCCCCTCACACTGTTAAAATCTCGAAGTTGCTTTAAAAGCGTCAGAGCAGTGGTCTGGTCTCTGAACTGCATTATGCTGCGTTCACACAGGACGCTCTATAATCACTCTAGTCCAAACCTAGTTCTCAAACCTTTTGTTTCTGCGGACCACTATTTATTATCAAGGATTTTCATGGACCACCTCATATGCAAACTAGTGTTAAAACGCCAATATTTTTTTATAGTTAATTATAGACAGTCAAAAGTAAATTGAAGCCTATCTGATACTTTTGTCGCACGTGTGACCGGTGTCTGTCTGCGTTGTGTATGTTTCTCAACTTCTTTCTTTCTTTTGGTCCTTGACCATATGTAATCAAATCTGTAGCATACAATCATAGAACACAACAGCTGCATCAGCGAACATGAACTGCAGCTCCAGCTCTTTCAACATCCGATATCGCAGGAAAGAGACGCATAACACAACGTTTACAATATCAAAGGAACTTAATAAAATGACAGCCTACCTGTAGCATACAATCAGAGAACACTGAATATAAAAGACATTTTGAAATGCTCCCGATTTCTGAGGTCTCAAGGTTGGCAAGTATGCTCGTGGACCACACCCACCTTTTCTTTTGAAGAAAGTATGCCCTTTAGTCCCTCTCTCTTGTCTTTCTCTCCTTTTTTTCTTTCTTGAAAGCCTGACTTTGTTAGTCGTTGAGACATGGTTCACACGTAAGTACTAGCATCCCTCCTCACATGCTCTCACCCTCTGCTGCTAGAAAGTGTCGGTGACGTGCAGAACCGCGTTTGGAGGCAGGACCAAACCATTACATGTAAATAGAAGGGGGCAGTGGCGAGCGGTGACTTTAACGGCCCGTTCATACAGCGGCGTGCGTTGACGCTTGGAGGTGGGCGTGTCTGAAGCTTGGGGATTTTTTGCGAGCAACGTGACCAACAACCAATCACATGAATCTCCCGCCCCCGACATACAAAGCAATAGCAATGTTAAAACGAAGTAAACTGGATATAAAATCCCCAAACAGGCGAAAACCTACCAGATTCACCCAGTCTCTGCCTCCTCCCTCCATGCCTCGCTCCTCCGGTTTGTATCCCGGTAGATGAACAGAGACTGATCATACAGCACCGGGTGATTCACTACCGCTATAATGAATTTTCCCTCCATTTTTTGGAATATGAGGAAATGACCTGCGTAGTCTCTCCCAGCATACACGGGGCTAGCGCTTGTACTGGCAGATTTGCATAAACGGGATTTCATTGGCTGACGCTTCTGCCGAGGCGCCAAAAGTTGAACATTGCTCAACTTTTGAAGCCAGCAACGCCAGCAACGCTCCACGTCGCTTCCCAAAATGCAGTTCTGCTAAAAGTGACGTCACCCCATTCAAAGTGAATGGGCAGAAGCGTTGGAAGCTTCAACGCACGCCGCTGTGTGGACGGGCCGTTATACCTAGGCCCTCTGACCGCCCCTTCCCTCGAAAAAAAAGAAAAGTTACTACGTCACAGCATATTCTTCAGCGGAATATCAAAACAGTGGTCCGGGGTGCAAAACGCATCAATGACAGCGACCCTCTACCACACAGAACAACACCATTTATATAAACACCTATCATGACAGGGCACCCACAGCCATGTAGCGATTACAAATGAATTAAGTCGGCACGGCGGCCCACATTGAAAATGACTTAGGCCTACCTTTGATGATCAAATCACTTAAACACAAAGTCCATCTGCCTGTCCTTCTGGATGAAGCACTTGATGGCGGGTCATTCAGCTGATACTTTGCCACTCCAGTTTATCATTGTAACTCAATCTTGAAAATGACCTTTGTTAATAATTTCGCAACGATGTCATCACTATCACTGACATGAGCCATCATCAACGAACTTATGCTAATTATAAATCTATCGATCATAAATCTATCGATTAGATTTATGATTCGAAAATAATAAAAGTAGGGGAGACATGTGGATATTATCAGGCTGAACAAAACGTGCATTTATCAAACAGGTTCGTTTTCCACAGACCTTATTGCAAGCTATTTTCCAAAACCCTACGGAGAAATCCCATTGCTTTCTGTCGAGGGAATCCGAGCACAGCTTACTTCCGGGTTTTAGGACGCGTCACTGCACCACTTGCATAGACCTCACAGCGGGCGGAACTTGTCATAAAGTCCGCGAAAATAAAGCCCGCCCATTTAGAGGGAAGATATGATTGGTCAATTGTACCGTCATTTGACATTACTCTCTCGTTGAGTTACTATAGCGGGCCCTCTGTGAATGTAGAGAGGGACCAACAAGCTCTCCCGTCTTCATAACTCGCAGAGACGGCATTTAACCCTTCACATTCCAACAGAAACTGAACAGGCAGATTCGAAGGATTTATTTCTTTGGAAATATTATTTTAAATACAATTAAATCAAGTTATTTAGGTAAAACTAATGAAACATTTAACAACAACAAAATATTAAAAACATTTTTTTTTTTTATGTTTTAAAATATTATTTTTTAGAATATCTTAGGCCCTCACAGAGGGCCCTGATGGCTCGCCACTGGAAGGGGGTGTACAGAGGCTTTGGATAATTAACTTTTGGAAGAAAATAAGTTAAATGAATCGTAAGTTTAGTGAGTACATTATCAATATAACGTTCTATTAATGTTAATTATTGATGAAAGGTTACTTAAACATTTTTTTCTTAATGTTCTAATATTGTTTTGGCCCCTGTCTGTCACGGGTCCTTATTAGGGGTGTGTACCGAAGTGTACCGAACGAATATAACGTTAAACGTAAAAAATTGAGAACGTGAACAACTTCTTGGAAGTAATCTCAGGTGCTGCGTCGCAGCATTCAGAGTAAGTAGGCTTGTTTGAGACGCGTTGCGGCTCGCCTCGAAAGTAGACGAGAATAGCCGATCGCAGCCGGGGGAGGTCTCAAAAAGCTTGCCTGAAGTCGGAGAGCTCGGAGTCGGCTTCGTCTTCTTCTTCTTCTCTGGGTTTTTTGGCGGATTGCAAACAGCTTGAAGGTGCATACTGCTGCCTCCGGAGTTGGCTTGACTCGGTTTGCATTTATAAAGAATGCACACATGTGTTTAATTGTTAATGTCAGATATGTACTAAGTAAATACATTTGTTCCTGCTCAAGATTAGATTCAACTTTATTGTTATTGCACATATTACAGGTACTGAGACAACGAAATGCAGTTTAGCTTCTAACCAGGTGCAACAAGCAGTAAAGTGAAAAGTAATGTACACAATCTACAGAATAAAATATAGAATGATGAATAAACAGTGAGGGGTATGAATACACTAGATATACACAGCAGCCTGTGAGCAGTATGAACAGTGTGTATGAATATGCTAAGATATATAAAGTATGAAACGGTAAGCAGTGCAAGTATAGTATAAAATATATGGATATTAATTTAATGATGATAAACATTGTGGAACAATGATGAAAAATGTGAATGGAAGTGGCGACTTAAAACTGACGCAAAACAACAATAAACTTTTGCCGAGCCAATTGGAGAGTTTCATCAGCAGCACGTGGAAAAAACCACCAATGAGCGCTCAGCTCGAGATACCAGCGAGTCGTTTCCCATCAAGCATTTCGCTTCCGCAGCCCGTGGAGAGGAACTGCGCCGCCTCGCCGCGCCTCACTCTCAAGGCTGCGGGCGTCTTTGTCCCGCGAGATTTCAACGTCTCATGTAGGGGAGCCTCCAGAGCAAGTCGGACAAAATGACTAACCATCATGCAACGCACGAGCAAGACGTTGATCGAAATTGCGCAGGTCTGCGCAGGTCTCGCTTGTCTCAAACAAGCCTATTTGCTCACATTGGGTTCAACGCGTCATAGAGCGAGCAAGTAATTTCATTGGACGAGAGGCATACTATGAGAGCTGGTCAGAGGGATGCGTTCAAATTTAGTCAGTAATTTGAGGAATTGTCGAAATGGCGAACGCAGATAAAGTTGAGCTCGAAAATCCTCCAGCATCATTGAAGTCTCCGGTTTGGGAACATTTTGGTTTCGCAGTTACGTACAAGGATGACGGACAAAGACAGGTGGACCGAACCAAAGCTGTTTGTCGGCATTGTTCAACTAAAATTGCGGCTGGCAATACATCAAATTTGCACACTCATTTGAAAAGGCATCACCCGAACGTGAATATCACCGGTACCAAAAGAAAAATGACTGAAGTTCAAACCCAACTCCCGCTAGCATTTAAGCCTCCACCACTCGCAGAAAGTTCAGACCGAGTCAAAGCTATTACAAACGCCAAATATCCTTATGTTGCCATGTTAGCAAAGCGCTACCTGGCTGTATCTGCTACCTCTGTCCCTAGCGAGAGGGTGTTCTCCACAGCAGGAGACATTGTTAGTGCCAGCAGATCTGCCCTTTCAGCAAGCAATGTGGACAAGTTCATCTTTCTTTAGAACAACATGAAAATACAATGACAAGCAAGTCCTAATGTCAAACTGGCTGCTTAGGTACTAGTACAGTACAGTTCAAATACAGATTATTTCAGTTCATCAAAATGCTGCACCTTAATGTTTATTTTATTATATTTTGTATTTATTTGAGTGAATATTCACAGTTTAATAATAATTAAAAACCCAAAACTAATAGTTTATCTTTTGTGAGTACTAGTGAGTACTAGTGAGTAAAGTTCAAATACAGATTATTTCAGTTCATCGAAATGCTGCACCTTAATGTTTATTTTATTATATTTTGTATTTATTTGAGTGAATACATTATTCACAGTTTAATAATAATTAAAAAAACCCAAAAAATAGTTTATGTTTTGTGATAATTTTTTCTACTGTACCGAAAACGTACCGAACCGAACCGTGACCTAAAAACCGAGGTACGTACCGGACCGAAATGTTTGTGAACCGTTACACCCCTAGTCCTTATATACAACTCAAAATGTGTCTTCGGGTCAATGCGACTGATTTCGATAGAGCAAGTCACATGAGGTGGTCCCCGAAAATCCTTGATCATAAAAAGTGGATTTTATTTAGATTTTGGATTTTTCAACTGACCACCTGTAGTACCACACCTGTCAGCTGTGTTTACTCATGTCATTCAAACAGGACGAGCTGGAGAGGGGGTGGGGCTTATCTCCATGTAAATGCTGTGGTAAAAACCAACTACAACAAAATGAACATATTTGACCGTGATTTAATTGTAATACACGTTTCAAAATGATGCCGAAGTAATTACATACTGATAACGGTTAGTAAAAACCATGAGTTAATGCTTTGACAAGTCTGCAGACAGACGGCAGGCGAAAAACCTTTTACAATGTGTGTTTTCTGAATGGAGAGCGGATCGATGTAGCTGCTCCGTCCAAACTCACGACAAAATGATACAGACACAGATACAACAGCGACTGTATTCGCCATGACATAGACAGACAGTCTGTGTTTTGTTCATGTTTAACTTTGTCCAGTTTCTGAACAGATATGAGGAGTTGTGAGCTATGTGTGCTAAAAGCTGATGTTATCTGATCCAACGTCAGTGACAGCAGGCTGAGATCCTCACTGCTGATTGGCTACCACGAGAACGCGTCACGCAAATTTGATTTGACCCTCGAGTTGAACAAATTGATTAAAGAGACTCTTGTACACACACACGTTTGCATTTCAAAGTGTTGCTTGTTCGTACAGTTGAATGTTTGAGCTTCACTGTGCACTGCTGAATGATGTATGTGCAGAGTTTAACCCTTGAAGGCTGTTTCTTCTGAAATTGAATATATTTTTAGATTTTATGATTTGATTTCGGATTTTACCAAACATACTAAACACTAATTATTAAAAGTAGAGTATTTCATTTTATATACTGCAATACTAAGGAGGCCTAGGCCTATATGATGATATGTTTTTTTCATATAAAAAAAGTAGGGCTGTCAAGTTAACGCAAAAAAAAAATTAACGCCACTAATTATTTTAACGCGATTAACGCATGTGTATTTTTTTTCCTCGGCCGCCCCGTAGTTTCAGAGCGCATCGAGTTTAAAATACCATCTACAAGCTGATGCTGACAGCCCCGCTCCTGCCGCCCGCTTGTGGCAGACCACACTTCCACGCTCACCGGCAGGCACCGACTGGCTGTTGGGAGGACCGGGAGGGTGTGTGTATGTGTGGCCCGAGCGAGCGAGAGAGAGACCTTATGTGCATTGTTGTTGTTAGCATCTGGTGCTAGCTAGCTGCGCTAACAGATATAAGGAGCTGTTTAAATGAAAACAGAGGAGCGACATTTCGCCGACAACTACGCCGAGTACTTGACTTTATGCAGGAAGCCAGACAGTGGGACATTGTACGAGAAGTCAGCACACTCAGCAAGGATAGTGCAACATGATTGCAGCGTCCAGGCAGCTCCCGTTCGAGCATATGCCTTGAGTTGCACATAGCTCCAACGAGCCATCACACACACACACACACACACACACACACACACACACACACACACACACACACACACACACACACACACACACACACACACACACACACACACACACACACACACACACACACACACACACACACACACACACACACACACACACACACACACACACACACACACACACACACACACACACACACACACACACACACACACACACACACCATTTTTATTGTATTAGGTTCCAGGTTGAATTGAGGCGAATATTTGTAATGTTCAGAGGTTGTTGTGTTTAATATTCATGAGAATATTTGTCATTGTTCAAATGATAATAAACATTAGCATAAAGCACATTTGTCCACTCATATGTTGATAAGAGTATTACGAACTTGAAAAATATTCCTCTAAGGTACATTTAAAGCAGATCAAAAATGTGCGATTAATTTGCGATTAATCGCGATTAACTATGGACAATCATGCGATTAATCGCGATTAAATATTTTAATCGACTGATAGCCCTAAAAAAAAGTGATTTGTTTTCCATGTCATTCGTGTGTTTTTCTTATCAGAAAGTTAAGTTATTTATTTGTAAGCTCCAAATCCAAATTTTTCCCTCAATGGCCTTTGTGCCCTGGCATGTGGTCTTTGCGCCCTGAAAAAATTGACCCGTCCAATAGACCTATCGCTAAACCACGCCCCAAATAGAATTTGTCCAATCATATCACAGCGAAAATCCCTCCTGGCAGAAAACTCGAACATCACCAGCAAAGCCGTTTGTGGGGCGCATCAAACCAAAACCAGACGTCTGTGATCGAAACCAGGGTTGCCAACTCTCACGCATCTGGCGTGTGACACATGCTTTCACTCTCAATCTCACGCTTTCACGCTGCCCAAACTATTCTCACGCCAAAACAAGAATACCGAAGACTAGAAACGGTTTTGAAAACTGTTGTCACGCAGTGATCGTCTTTTCAATAGAACATCTTTGATAATGTCTTCTGGCCAATCAGAATCAAGATAACGTTGTGGTGTTGTTGCAGGAAGTCCCGACGGAGAATACTTTTGCTGTAGTACATCTCTATATACATCGATACAACATTACGTGTTGATAGAAATCAACACGTAATGAAATAAGACCCCACGGTTTGATGATTGGTAGGTGTGTGGGCTGTCTTTCATTTAGACACACAGAACAATGGGGGCTATCCACCCTTATCCACAATGTAAAGTCATTCACACAGGCTCTTCCCTCTTCTCTCTGTGAGGAGCAGCAGGTTCAGCTTCTTTTAAATATGTCGGGTAGTAATAGATTTATTTATTTTTCTTCTCAAGAGAGTACCAGAATGTGTATTTTATGTTAGTATTTCAAGACTAGTATTCCCCCCAGACCCCCCCTGCAGGGGTTGGGTTTTCAGCATGTCAACTCTTTCACCTGTGGGTAAATTGCAGGATTGGCTCCAGGTCGTCCTTTTTATTTACTACAAGACAAATGTGCCTTTGTATTTCATACAGTTCAATTAGGATTGAGACAGGGAAATAATCTAAACCTCACGCGTGGCGTTTCACTGTCAAGGGGGCGATAGAGCGTGTATGTAATTACATTGCAAATACTGACTTGAGCCCCACCACTGTATGGGTTAGCCCTACCATAGATTACCCAACAAAAACACTCCGGAGCCGATAAGTCAATTAATTGCTTATTGCGACAGGCACACAATAAAACAGTGGAAACAAAGATGTGTTTGATTTTCATTAGTGAATTAAACTGTGTGCCCTTTGTAGTCTGTGTCCAATATTGTGTATTTGTATATGTATATCCTATATGCTAAGGTCCCGCTGCTGACACGATAGCAGTCATTTCGTGTGCAGATGTGTAATTAAACCCATGATATCAAAATCTCTCTCCAGCCAGGTACCCAAAGTTGGCAACCCTGTGACGAAACCACTGTGAAGAGTTCAGTTTCTATGTTTATTATCTAGCTAATATCTGATGGTGAAACGCTGTGCGTGGGGTACCTGTAATTCGGACACCAGGTACCCTGAAAGACTGGATGGAGGAGTATATTTCGTACCTTTTCCGAAGCCCAAAAGAAAACTCGACAAATGCAAGCGGTGGATTATGTTGTGTCGTCGACCACATACACAACTGAATGTGAAGACAATTACCAAGGACACTTATGTTTGCTCAAAGGTAAGGTCAATTCATAAAGACATAATATTTGACGGCATGTATTAGAAACGTAGACCAAACTATTAGTTTGCTAACGATTGACTTTGACTGCCAACTAGCTAGCGTATATCCAGCCCAGCTAGCTAACGTTAGCTGCCAACTTGTTAGCCAGCTAACTAGCTACAGTGTTATCAACATCAACGTTTGCTGTCTGACTTTTCGTCCTCGCTAGTTAGCTGGTGTTTTTAGCTAACTTTTGCTAACTGTCTTTTCACCTCAAAGCACTTCAGAGATGGGAAGCCAACTCTGGAATATCAGATCCCATCCGGGCTCTCGTGTGTGCTGCTCCGAAAAGACACAGACCCTCACCCAAAAAAAGGTAACGTTACAGTCAGCCAGGTGCATAACAGTGAAAATGATGACCAACAAGGACAGTTATAGTTATAGATTTAATGTAGTGACCACCACTGCTAACATTCAACATCATATTATCATTTCAATGGTTACACAACAGTCACCACTACACACGACAGGCAACAAGATTAGATATTTTATATAAAGAAATACATGGCTACCTTTTTACTCTTGCTTTTAACTGTTAACTTTCATCTGCTGTTGCTTTTATTAGCTCTTGCTTCTATTTTAATGTTGTTCCTTGCTTTTACTGTACTTATTATTGCTTTTATCAATTTTTATATATTTTATTATGCATTTTAGGGAAAAGCACTCCTATACAGGACATCCTAGCTGACAACATTGATAGTATAAAGAACTGGCTAACAGACACTAGGTTGTCACCGCATCTAGGCAAGACAGAATCCATATTAATGGTGCCATCTCGTAGGGCTGGGTGATATGGCCAAAAAAAGAAATCCCCGATTTTTTCACAAAAAAATCCGATTTACGATTTAAATCGATTTTCTCCCCCCCCCCCCCCCCAATTCATATGCAGATGACAAAGTAATTGTTCCAAATTTAACCAATGACATATCACTGGAAAGATCAGGATGTCTTCTGTACAGCACATCAGGGATTGATAGAGTAGCTCAAAAGATTAAAAGGAGATGCATGTTAACAAAATGTCCACTACAGTGGACATTTTCAATGGGCTGGGTCCCAGGAGGATATATTGGCACCATATCCTTTGCTATATACATACCGACCGCATCTGTAATGGCTTTCCAGCGGGCCGAATTCTTGTCATATGGGATTAGTGCTGCGTACCTGGACAGGACTCACATTCAGGTTCAGGTCCGGACTCAAGTCCAGAGGTTCAGGTTCAGGTCCGGACTTATAAGTCCGGACCTGAACCCATGGCTTGTGTCAAGTTGTGTGAGTAACTAAAATGAACTTATTGTGAGCTAATTATCAATTAAAAATGAACTCATAATTAACTCAAATTCAAACTCATCAGGTTTATTGTGCTCCCTTCCAACTTGTGTCTACATTTCTCTATAAAGTACAAATGTAAAAAAAACACTTTTTGCCACTTAGTCTACAAATGACTTATGACAGCAACTACAGTGAACTACTACAAAGTTCAAACATTTATTTCATTTACCAAACTAAAGTAACCAAACAGTCCCTGAGCTGACTGAGCCTAAATCCCTAAAACGTTGCTGAAAGGTAGAGTGTAGAGTAGACTATACGCATTACACTGTTACACACCTACTATACAGTATAGGCTACACTGTAGTGACTGACTGTACAGTCAGAGTGTACTGTACTGTCTGTACACCATGTATTTTCTACAACTCTACATGTGTACATTATACAGTGTATACTACATACATAGTGATGTACATACATACTTTTAGAAATTAAAATCAATGTTGATATGGCGTAATTTTGAATTAAATACACTATTTAATTTAAATCAGTTTTATTCTGAAAAAAACCGGAAGTTGACACTATTAACTTAATACTTTTATTCTGAAAATTCTTCACTTCCGGTTAGCATTAGCATGTGGTGAAATGCTACGTTTTCAAACCGTGAATCGAAGGTGAAATGACATGTGATGTTGTACACTGAGCACACTGGGATTAGCACTCATTTATTGACGCTGAATAACGTTTATCAGGGAATGTTTAAATAACCACAGACACCAGAATATACGTAAGTGCTAGTTTTTTTTTGCGAGTCCAAGTACCGGTTCCCGACGTTCCGGATTTGAACCGAAACTTTTTACAAGTCCAGTACCGGTTCGGCGTACCGGTACGCAGTACTATATGGGATGCAGTTTGAAAATGTCTGTGTTACGGTAGACTGTATTTTGGCGGCTGTGCGTGAGGTGCTTGTAGTGCCGCGGTCTTTTTCATTCCGCTGCGCGGAACATTTCTCCCATTCAGCAGGATGCTTTTGTTTGAGGTGCTGCAGTACATTTGTCGTACTGCTGCCTTTGCTAGTAGCAACCAGTGTTGCGACTAACGCGGTACAAGTAACGCGTTACTGTAACGCCGTTACTTTTGGCAGTAACTAGTACTCTAACGCATTACTTTTTTAATTCAGTAACTCAGTTACCGTTACTACATGGTGCGTTACTCCGTTAGTTTTTTTTAGATAGTCAACAGCCAGGCGAACAGAGATGAGAACTGTACTTAAGTACAGTACTTGAGTAAATGTACTTAGATACTTCCTGTGTCACATGCGGAGACGGGCTGTGGGCGTGTTTGTGTTGTTTACTAACAAGACTATCATGGCGGCGGCGGAGCTCAAGTCTAGTTTCTCCACCTGGAGATATTCTCACTATTTCACTTTTGTCGAGCACAAAGAAAAGAACGTTTTAGTTAAATGTAAGTTGTGTCCTGGCGGGTCAAATATCCTATCTACTGCCCAAACCAGTCATTCAAATCTCTTGAAACAAATGCAAAAACAACATGCTGGGACGAAGCTAGTAGCTAAGACCACAGAGACTCAGCCGACGCCACTCCACCTCCACCTAAGCAACAGCGGCTGGATTGTAACCAAGGGACTGCTAGCCAGGGAAAAGTCGATAAAGCCATTGCACGGTATATTGTAGAACACATGCAGGCTATTGCTACAGTGGAGTCACCCGCTTTCAGGGAGCTAGTTAGCATGATACCATGTCCGGGCGGCACACGGCATATGGGACGGAAAACTTTTTCCAACTACCTGGAGAAAGAATATACAAAAATGGAAAGCCAGCTAATATCGATGCAATCCAGATTGCATATAATGCATGTCAAGTTGATACAGATTGTATTATTCTCCAATGCAATAACAGTACTGAAAGGAAGGCTATAAGGGCATTAATGGGAGTCCTTTTTTCAAGTAACGAAAACGTTACTTTTCACAGTAACGCATTACTTTTGGGTGTAAGTAACTAGTAAAGTAACTGAGTTACTTTTGACATGAAGTAACTAGTAATGGTAACTAGTTACTGGTTTTCAGTAACTAGCACAACACTGGTAGCAACAGACTTCAAACATACTTTGCAGCGGGGTGTTGTCTGGTCTAAATCTGACCTCGCGAACGCAAACCAATTCCAAATAACGGATGACACCGTGCCTTTCTTTGGAACAAGTTCTTACCTGCTCGTTGTCATGTTGTTTGTGTAATGTGTATCACTCTATTTGGTAAATGCGCGCACTGTGCGGGGGGAGGGCTGAGGCAAACTACGGGAGCCCAGAGGGAAAAGTTGGCGGATGTTGAAGAGAAAACCGATTTTCATTTTAACAAGTCGACGTGAACTACACACTCGAGTTAATCGATAAAATCGATTTATCGCCCAGCCCTACCATTTCGACTATGCCATCAGCTCATGGTACTGGAGCCTTAACAAACCCCTGCAACATAAACTCCAAACAGCACAGAACAAACTAATCAGAGTAGTATTAGGCCTACATTCCAGAACCCATATAGGGAGGACTCAATTTACACAACTCCACTGGCTACCAGTGGAGGCCAGAGCCAAACAACTACAGCTAGGGATGGTCCACAAGATTTTAAACAGGAGAGCCCCAACATATTTTAACAACTACCTTGAAATGATTGCACACACACAACACAAGAGGAAGCCTGAGAAATGTAGTCCCCTTAAACACAACAGGAAGATAGGTCAAATGTCATTTAGATATAGAGGTGCAGTGGAGTGGAACAAACTACCACTCAATATTAAGGAAACCGAGAGTGCTGCAGTGTTCAAATCAAGGATAAGGGAGCAGCTGCTTAGCAACCTGCCACTGTAATGTTGGTGCGACGGTATAATGTGTTGAACCTCTGGTGAACGATGAGTAATGTCTCTATGCACTTTGTTGATGAAAATAATTGTTTTTAATGCACCAATGAGCATGCCATGAATGATGCTTTTTTTTAATAATCGACGAGGCTTTTGAAAAAGGCAAGAAGTTTGCCAGAGACGACCCCAGGGCTAAAAGGATCTCTAACTTCATCATAGAAATGATGGCGCTTGACGAGAGTCAAAACTGTTCTTGGCTTTGTTTTGTTCATAGTAGTAATGCTCATGTCATTTGCTCACTACTAGTCTTTTTTTTACCACCAGGTGTGCAAAAACTACAGGTACATTTAATATATATATATATTATTATCGGTTATCGGTATCGGTCTTGAGAAGCAGGAAGTTATCGGTATCGGTTTAAAAAAAACAATATCGTGCATCCCTAATTAACACCAGAGGTCTTGCAGCACAGCCGTGTACCAGCCTATTTCAAATATGCCACTGGATTCACTTATGATCAATTCAACAATCTATGTACTGTGTTTAGTATACCTAGCAGTGAAACAGCACAGCAAACTTCAGTCCTATTGACATATAGCAGAACTGATTGGCAAATTAACACAATGCCCCTGCGTGTGCAGCTCTTGCTTGTTCTTATGAAACTGAGACAAAATCATGATTTAAAAGATTTGGCATTTAGATTTATGATTGATGAACGTAGTGTTGGTACTTTGTTCAACGCATGGGTGGACTACATGTTCACAGTTCTAGGGGAACTACCCGCATGGCCTCATAGAGACATAATAATGGCACAAATGCCAGGAAAATACAGAGGAATTTCCTACAACGATGGCAATATTAGACTGTACAGAGTTACAAATTCAAACCCCAACTTCACTTGTATTGCAGAGCCAAAGCTACTCAACCTACAAGTCTGCAAACACATTGAAATCCCTCATAGCATGTGATCCACAAGGTTCTGTAATATTTTGTTCAACTCTTTTCACTGGATCTATGTCTGACAAAGAAATAGTTAGGCAGAGCAACTTTATTGAGCTAATGAAAAATCTGCTTAAACATGGCTATCTGCAGGAAGGGGATGGGCTTATGGTAGATAAAGGATTTTTAATTGAAAATGACCTACACGAAATTGGACTTGAAATAAACATCCCACCCTTCGTCAGAGGAAAAATGCAGATGCCCTCTACAGATGTCTGCCTGACAAAAAAGTGGCTGCACACAGGATACATGTTGAACGTGCTATATCAAAGATAAAGAAATGTAAAATCGTGTCAGAGAGGATCCCTAACATAAGGTTGAGAAACATCAACCAGATCTGGTATGTTGTGAGTATGCTGTCTAACTTCCAGCCTTGCATCCTCAAGAATACCATTACCTGATAGCTCAAGCCACAACCAATGGGGTAGTCCTTTCCACCTACTGATACCTGTATAGGGGTCTGGTTAACGATGTAGCTTATAGGTGTGCCTCTCATTCCTCTCAGTGTCTCATATATTTCCTCAGACTCCTGACTAAAGGCAGAAAGATACATGTTACTGTTAACTGTGTTATGCATAGTATTAACTATTCACTGTAGAAATGTATCTGATGTTGTGCCTAGGCTATTATTCTTTCACATCAAACTGCATGACGGTGCAAACATTTTTTTTCGATAAACTGTGAAGGAGCACCATTTTGCCTTTATTACCAAATGTATCTGTGTTTTTATTGTGCTTTGAAACTACCTGTTAGGAGTGTAGGTGGGGATCACTGGTCTCCGTTTGCGGTTCAGTTTGGCTTTTGCCACCACTGCAGAGGATATAGGCTGGCCTGCTACCTTCTTCCCTCTGGGTTTATGCCACTGTGTGGCCGACTTGTACAGGAGGCAGTGTCTTCATTTTGGGCACGAGAAATGTCTAAACTGTACATGAGCCCAATGACGTGCGAACAGTAACCTGGTGCCCTATGGTTTCAACAGCAATGAGAAGGGGAGAAAATAAATAGGCTACTGTTTGAGAACACTGCTCGTACTAGCTGCTACTTGTATATAGCTCCCCAGTGCAGTGGGACTAGGCTACTCATTGAACCTGGTGCAACCGTATACTTTAATGTAGCCTGCCTGTCACTAACGTTACATAAATGACACAGCTGTCGGGTCTAGCTACTGGCCTACACAGTGGCTTTGACATATGCAAATCCAATCTCTGCCTGACTTTAGCCCTGCCCCACCCACTCAGTATACCGGGTGAGTGAGAGAGCTCGTTTACCGCGTTGGACCACTAGCCTAAACTAAAATATCAGCAATAGTAGTAATCATGGATTATCGTCATAGTTCTTGTAATCTTCAATCAAATCAACTGTAAGTAATGTTTGAGAGTAGCTAGCTAGCTAACGTTATCTATAGCTAATGCTTGCATCACCATGGAGGTCTAAGGTAATAATGTGTTAGAAATTACTTACCCTGCAATACAAACACTGCTCCATGATGGTGTTGTCATCAGCAACATTGATACAGAGCCTGTGGGGTTTCTCACTTTTCAGTTCCGAGTGGTAGCATTTGGCCTCGATTCTAATGGTTTATTTTCTGTACATTTGTATCTCATGAACGTACTTTTCCACTGCATACTGTAACCCTCTCTGTCTGCTTCTAGACTAAATATTTGTGTCATCTTTAAAAAACAGGTCTATTACCTGCTGTGGTAAATCTGACAATTGAACTTGAACTCCCCCCGCGGCAATTGTCAACAGTCATTCACGGTCGGCTTTGTTTGTCCGAGTTTTCAAAGGGGGCGTGGCTTAGCGATAGGTCTATTCCAGTTTTGGATAGTCAGCCGTGGTTCCATTCCATTTCATAGAGCTGTTTGACGCTTGGCGTAACCTTGTCGCACTGCCACTCCAACATCCAATCACAGGGCTTGAGGACTAACCACTGGGTTTGTAAAGCAAGGCGGATGTTGTAGTCCCAAACGATAGCTGGGGATTCTGGGTAGTGTAGTGTCTTCGGAAACGGTAGTGTCTAAACTCCTAAAAAACTATTTGTTTCTCTGAATCGAAGGTTAAAAACACAAAAGCATTGTACACCATTTAAACCAATCAATATTGTGTAATTAACAAGGATAAACTGATGTTATTTAGTGGATGGGTAATGCAGATATCACTGTGTAATCATTTGACAGTGTGGGGAATACTTCCGGTTTTATTAGGAAAACTTCGAGAAAGGAAAAACTATTTTCACCCACGCTAACTTTACATGGAAGCTGCATACACGCAGTGGCGACTGGTCATTAGTGTCAGCAGAAAGTATTAAAATAATGATTACAACAACATGCAAAAAATAAAATATATATAAAATATATTTTAAGATCATGTTTAATCATCTGATTCGTCTTGACATTGCTGTTTTAGTATGTGTTCTTCTAATTAGTGTCTACAGTGTGTGCCTATTGAGCTGTTTAGAGCCATGTGGAACAAAACCCGATCATGCCCCTCCCTCTCACTGTCTAAGTGAACGGTGACTGTAAAAACTACACTGTGCATGCTCAGAGTATTGTCCTATTTAATGTGTGTGGCAACAAAATAATGACCATAGGGGCATAGAGCTGCCATCCCCACCATACGTCATCTCACATCATTCAGAGCTGATTGGCTGTAAGTACGTGTGCCGCGAAAAGTGTGGTGTGTGAAGAGGAGGAGAGAGACGCGTCCTAAAACCAGGAAGTAAGCTGCGCATGGCTTCCCTCGACAAAAATGCAATGAGATTTCTCCATAGGATTTTAGAAAATAGCTAAAAATAAGATCTGTGTGAAACGTAGCTGTTAGATAAATGCACGTTTTGTTCAGCCGGATAATATCCACATGTCTACCCTACTTTTATCATTTTCGAATCATAAATCTATCGATTAGATTTATGATAGACTTTTGAAACTACAAGAAGATAGGGAGGACTTTTACAAAAAAGTAATAGAGATTTTTGTCCAGAAGGATAGGCAAATGGACTTCATCTTCAAGTCAAGGTAAGACCACCATTTTATTGAAAATGGGATCTTACTAAGAGAGAACAATTCAATATTTAAATGATAAAATTACATTTTTTGGGTATCCTTCTGTTGAACTGTCTGTTAAAATTAATCGAAGCATCAGACAAAAAAAGCTTTTGAAAATAATATTATATTTTGATTTAGGTCAAAATATTGTAAACCTGAAGAGTCAGTGCCAGTGCCTCACCAGCCATGAACCTCACTGCAGAAGCTTATATATAGACATCTAAGTTTGTTGTGCCCCACCACTTTGGCACATATAGAAACGCCACTGCCTACACGTTATCCTGGCGAGACCTCAAATCATCTTCGTAATATCTATCAAACTATAGATCCTACACATCGACTGGATGTGGATTCTAAGAGTACAATATACACTTCTCGCCATAAATCGAATCAAAAAGCATTTTAATGGCCCAACTATTCCACAATTTAGGATTTTCCAGAGAGGGTTATTTGTGAATAAACGTCCCTCCGGGGCGTTTGCAATGAACGGGCCGGGAGCATGTTGTTTCATACACGACCACTAGAGCACCTCTAGTGGTCGTGTAAGAAACAACATACACTTTAAAACGTGTCTCTGGCTCGTAATAAGGGCATGAACAATCGGCCTATATGGTCGTTTTTGGTAGGAGGACAGGCTGAACTGTATATGTATGTAAACACCTTACATTTTAACTTATACTGTCACTTTTTTAACATGTTTTTACTCTGTAATTTCTTTATTATTATTATTATACCTTTTATATAATAATTATAGTTATTATAATTATTACTATCCTTGTCTGAATTCATATCTGTCCTATCCTGTTTACCCTTGCTGTTGCTAAGACACCTGAGTTTCCATACAGGATCAACAAAAGTGTATGTTATCCACAGTATCAGCATGTGACAGAGTGACATTAAGATGAAACCCTATTTTCTGCATTGTGGAAACATTTGAAACACACATATATTTCATCTATATAATTTATTAATGACACATACTGTAATATAAATATAAATTACAAACAGATTGCCATTATTAACATTTCACAATATAAAATCAAAGTAACACATTAGTGAGCAGTATTCTCTGTAGACAGACAGTGAGTGGAGCAGCTGCTCCGTTGTCTTCATACACACTAAAACTGTCTTCTGACAAATGTATAAGCTGGAACATAATATGTGCATATTGTGACAGAAGTGTGACATATGGAAGGACATCCAAATGAAGGTCAGCACATTCAATCAGGGGCTGTGGCCGTTTCTCAATGTCGAGTACACATGATGCAGAGCCACTATTTAAAGTATACGTCATCGAGTGGCGCAGAATGCTGGGCATTTAACATGCATTCAAACAGTCCTTCTGCGCCGCTCGATGACGTAGTATACTTGAAATAGTGGCTCTGCAGCAGGTGTACTCGACATTGAGAAACGGCCAATGTGTCTAGGCTCAGGCAGACATGGGTTCATAGGTGTGGAAGTGGATTCCCTTGGAGCATGTGATCTTCATCACTGCCCCCTGCAGACTGGAGTCCATGATCAGCCTCATCATGCCCTCTGCGATCAGAGAAGGCCTGCAGACAAACACAGACAACATGAACTCATACACACAGGAAATAGTGAGTCACTTGTGATGTGTGTGTGTGTGTGTGTGTGTGTGTGTGAGCTGCACAGTGTAAGAAGGTTCCTCAGAGCTTGGTGGTACGTTCACAGTTCATCATAAGCTGTAATGAGCCCTCAGATGAAGGGAGGACCTTGGAACATTTTTCATTTGATTCTCTGATGTCTTCTCAAGTGTAGAGCATTTCTGACCATGCTTCGGTTCAGTCTCTTAGAACGGCTCCAAATAAACAAAGACAGATAAAGTATCATTCAGCTGCCAAGTGGACTCTGGGCCACTTGTGTGAAATAATGTAATCAGAGCAGGACAGAGACAGACTGAGTGTTCTCGAACACACATTTCACTGCAGTTGTTTGGAGAGAATAAATCACCATCAGCTCACAGACACAATCTTAGGTACAAAGAGCAATTCATCAGTCTGCTGAACGTCCTGTGACTGAAACACATAACTGTGACCACTACTCATATTCCATCTCAGTATTCACAATACTTGTATTCATATGTTTCACATTTAAAAACAACAAAGAGTTACATTATACAGTTTATACAAAACCAGAGCTGTGCTGATGTACTTTCCATTCTTCAGTAATGACACACTACAGACCATGTAGTGTGCTGTCACAATATAACACAACCTTGCATGTGCGTGAACACCCTAGAACAGGCGAATTACATATACAGTCGCATGGACTTATTTTACATAGGGATGAGTTGTCGCTCTGACATCACAGCCGATTTCCACCGGACTAACAACATCCCGGAGGACATAGCGAGACCGCTCGGGTCTCCCTGGATTGTTTTCGGGCCTGTGAAGCAACGCAGGCGCCGGAGGGAGAGGAAGCAGAAGCGAGGTTGCCGTGCAGGCCTGCTTGCTAGGCTAAGGAAGCGGCCGCACCGACCACCACTACCAAGCCTCTTCCTCGCAAATGCCAGGTCCATCGTCCACAAAATTGACGAATTGGAGGTACTACTAGCTGCTAACACGAACGTACGCGACTGCTGTGTGATGATTATCACAGAATCCTGGCTACACCCGCGGATTCCGGACGCAGCAGTGCAGCTACCAGGCCGCTCTACCCACGGCTACGTCAGGAACAGCGCTTCCGGTAAGAGCCGAGGGGGTGTGTGTTTACATCCACAACGACTGGTGCATGGACAGTAGGGTTACACATACACATTGCTCTCCCGACCTGGAAGTAATGTCTATCATGTGCAGACCCTTTTACCTGCCCAGAGAGCTGACGGTGGTGATAATTAACACTAACACTAACGCCAGCATTGCACTTGACCACCTCCAGAGCTTAATAAATAAACAACAGAGGTCCCATCCGGACGGAGTTCATATTGTTGCTGGAGACTTCAATCATGCATGTCTAAAAAATGTGCTTCCCAAATTTCTACAATATGTACGATGTACCACCAGAGGAAAGAACACACTGGACTGGGCGTATTCTAACCTGAAGCATGCTTACAGAGTGGTCCCACTCCCCCATTTAGGACTATCTGAACACTTCTCACTGCTTCTCATCCCAGCTTACACCCCCCTCAGAAGTAACACCAAGCCGGTGGTCAAATATATTAGAACCTGGCCCGAGGGGGCACTCTCACAACTGCAAGACTGCTTCGAACACACAGCGTGGGACATATTTGAACAGACAGACTTGGAGGAACACACAGAGGCTGTCTTATCCTACATCAAGTTCTGCACAGACACTGTAACTGTGGAAAAACTCATTCGGGTCTACCCAAACCAAAAACCATGGATGACAAGAGCGGTGCGGTCTCTCCTGAGTTCCCGTGACACAGCCTTCACGTCGGGGGACGCAGCCCAGTACAGCTTGGCAAGGGCGAATCTGAGGAGAGGCATCAAGGCTGCAAAGGAGGACTACAAGGGAAAAGTGGAGGAGAATCTCGCTCATAACAACACACGGTGTGTTTGGCAGGGCCTTCAACAGCTAACCAACTATAAGGGCAAAACATCTGGCACTACTAGAGCTGACGCCCACCTTGCAGAGGAACTAAACCACTTCTTGGCCCGCTTTGAGGCTAGCAGATCCCCCCACTTTTCTATTCTGCCTCTGTCCCTGCAAACTACCAGCTCCATACCACCTCTCACTCTCAAAGAACATCAGGTGAAGCAGACGCTGAAGTCTGTGAATCCTGGAAAAGCCACAGGACCCGATGGAGTACTCGGAAAAGTACTCAAAGCTTGTGCTGACCAGCTTTCAGGGGTCCTGACCAGTATATTCAACCTGTCCCTGTCACAAGCTTGCATTCCATCCTGTCTGAAAACGGCTACCATCATTCCTGTCCCCAAAAAGACACCAGTCAGAGAGCTCAACGACTACAGGCCCATAGCCCTAACATCGGCGGTGATTAAATGTTTCGAAAGACTGATAGCCGACTACATCAAAGCCATCCTCCCACCCTCCCTCGACCCTCATCAGTTCGCCTATAGAGCCAACAGATCCACGGATGATGCCATCGCCACGGTCCTTCACACAGCTGTGAGCCACCTAGAAGGCCCAGGCAATTATATAAGGATGCTGTTTGTCGATTTTAGCTCAGCTTTTAACACCATCATACCTGACATACTAGTGGAAAAACTGTCAAGCCTAGGTTTCCCCTCCATCTTATGCGCCTGGATTAATAATTTCCTTACAGACCGTCCTCAGACAGTGAAAATAGGCCCTTATTGCTCCTCCACCCGCACCCTCAGCACTGGCTCCCCGCAGGGCTGCGTGCTGAGCCCTCTACTCTACACTCTCTACACACACGACTGCTCTCCCATTCACCCCTCCAACTCCATTATCAAATGTGCAGATGACACCACTGTGGTCGGCCAAATATATAAGGGAGACGACGAGTCGGCATACAGAGACGAGATCCTGAAGCTGTCTGTGTGGTGGTCAGCAAACAATCTGTATCTGAACACAAGCAAAACAAAATAAATCATCATAGACTTCAGAAAGCACCGTCCAGAACCCGTCCCCCTTCACCTCAATGGAGAGAGAGTGGAGAGGGTCTCCACCTTTAAGTTCCTGGGGGTTCACATCTCGGAGAGCCTCAGCTGGACAGCACACACCACTGCAGCAGTTAAGAAGGCCCAGCAGCGACTTCACTTCCTGAGGGTGCTTCGGAGAAACCGACTGAACAAGAAGCTGCTGGTGTCCTTCTACCGGGCGACCATCGAGAGCGTGCTGTCATACTCCATCTCGGGGGGGTATGCAGGATGCTCAGCTGCGGACAAGAAAGCCCTGCAGAGAGTGATCAGGATGGCAGAGAAAACCCTCTGCTGCCCCCTGCCCTCTCTGGAACACATCTCCACCTCCCGCTGCCTCAGCAGAGCTAACAAAATTATAAAGGACAGCTCTCACCCAGCTCTCACCCAGCTCTCACCCAGCTCTCACCCAGCTCTCACCCAGCTCTCACCCAGCTCTCACCCAGGTCACAGACTGTTCTCTCTCCTGCCTTCTGGGAGGAGATACAGGAGCTTCAAGTCACGGACAAACAGACTCAAAAACAGTTTCTACCCCTGGGCCGTCAGGCTGCTCAACCACCACACATAATGCAATAACTGTAACCATTCTCACACATACACACACTTTTAAATGCACTTTATGTACTATTTTTTATATCAATATTTTTAACTATTTATTCCCCCGTATGTTGTCTGTCCTATTGCCGTGTTTTTTAGTGTTATGTATTTGTTTGTATTTTTTTCACACCGGGACAGAGTTGCACTCTGAATCTCGTTATACTCTGTGTATAATGACAATAAAAGGCTTTAACTTTAACTTAACTTAAAATGCCACACACTTTAAAGCTTTTGATATGTTAAAAAAATAAATAAAATGCAGGTTATTTTATAGTCTTATCTAAATAAACCAAATAAACAGACAATGCTTCTCCAATTCCTCCCAACATCCCAAAAAAGAGCTTCAAAATATATATTTTATGGAAAAAAAAAAGATTTGACATGTAACTGGATTTGTAGTTTTGCCCCTTAAGCTCTCAGGGGGCCAATGAGCCATGTCCTGCAGCCCTCCACCAGGGGGCAGTGGACATGTTCTGGTCATGTTCAGTATGTGTGTCCTTCAATGACCTGAGCTCAACTTCTCACTGACTTCTCACTGACTTCTCACTGACTTCTCACTGACTTCTCACTGACTTCTCACTGACTTCTCACTGACTTCTCACTGACTTCTCACTGACTCATGAGTAACCAGACATTAATCAAATATATGTTTTAGATATGTTCTGCACTTAGACAACTTCGATGCCCAGTGCTGAACTGGCTCATGTTTAATCAAAACAACGATTGGCAAGATTTATAACGACCAAGACTCCAAGACCTTTTAAACCCTTGCTGTGTCAGTACAAATTCTGAGCAGTTAAACATGTAATTATCATTACACAGATAAACATGTTATGTACACAAACATACATAACATATCATTTAAACTATCAGAGACACGTTTGTTTGTTAACTTACTGTAAAACTCCAAACTTGCTCATGCTTCGTTTGAAGTCGTCCTTGAACTTGACAAACTTGCCCATGTTGTCCTCATGTTCCACTGAGTGCAGCAGAGGAGTGTCCACGAAGGCCGGGCACAGAACGTTGATCCGGACGCCGTAATCGCCCTGTGAGGACGCGTCCTGCGAGACAGGATGTGAGCGGAGCTTTCAGTAGCTTCATGTTAACTGTGTGTGTGTGTGTGTGTGGTGTTTGTGTGTGTGTGTGTGTGTGTGTGTCTGTCTTACCGCCATAGCTCTAGTGAAGCCGATGACTCCATGTTTAGTTGCAGTGTAGACAGGCTGGTGAGGGGAGTGCAGGAAGGCTGAGTCAGACAGAACAAGGAGAGAGGAGACATGTCACCAGCAGCCAGAGGAAACTGCTGGGGCCCCCAGAGGAAACTGCTGGGCCCCCAGAGGAAACTCTGCTGGGCCCCCAGAGGAAACTGCTGGGCCCCCAGAGGAAACTGCTGGGCCCCCAGAGGAAACTCTGCTGGGGCCTCCAGAGGAAACTCTGCTGGGGCCTCCAGAGGAAACTCTGCTGGGGCCCCCAGAGGAAACTGCTGGGCCCCCAGAGGAAACTCTGCTGGGGCCCCAGAGGAAACTGCTGGGCCCCCAGAGGAAACTGCTGGGCCCCCAGAGGAAACTCTGCTGGGGCCTCCAGAGGAAACTCTGCTGGGCCCCCAGAGGAAACTCTGCTGGGGCCCCCAGAGGAAACTCTGCTGGGGCCCCCAGAGGAAACTCTGCTGGGGCCCCCAGAGGAAACTCTGCTGGGGCCTCCAGAGGAAACTCTGCTGGGCCCCCAGAGGAAACTCTGCTGGGCCCCCAGAGGAAACTCTGCTGGGGCCCCCAGAGGAAACTCTGCTGGGCCTCCAGAGGAAACTCTGCTGGGGCCTCCAGAGGTCCTGACCTGCAAATGGTTTGTCCCACCTGGGTATAGGAAGGAAAGACTGATGGAACCATCTGGTTCCCTCCGAAGCTTCCCTCAGGATAGCTGGTGCTCAGAGTCTCGCAGTGTTATCTGGTAAAGGGAGTGATTAGCGTCTTAGAGCCAGAACACTCTCAACCTGTCCTCAAACTGTAGACGGCTCGCTGGCTGGGAGCCCGGCGACAAATGCAAGAAAACAATGTTATCGGGGGGGGGGGGGGGGGGAGATAAGTGAAACATGATTTATGTGATTTTATTTATGTGATTTATGTGATTTATGTGTTGCTCCGGGCTCCTGTAGATGTGGATGGTGAGTTCTACAATAATCAACAAAATCCTCTGGAATGTTATTAAACCTACAGAAATCCAGCTGAAGTGCACAGTAACAAACCTGCGTGTAATTACTGTTCTTTATGTATCATTATTATGTCTTTATTGAACAAGGAACATGCATACACATTCGTTCATCTCAAATAGAGAAAAGATGCCATATGTCAGAATAATGCTAAAATCTAAAAGCTATGTATTGATAACAAATGCTTTTTCTTTACAAATTGCATTTTTTGATAAAAAAAGGGTTTTATTTCTATTGAAAAAACAAAAACAAAATAATGGTAGCGGTTGTTAGGCAAGTAATGTAATGTTATCTGCCCGAACACCATGAAGCAGGCCTCAACGTTACACTAACAGCATCAGTTCTTTCAGAGTGGCCTGCAGACATCACCGTCTGCTGACCTCTGACCTCTCTCTGACCTCTGCCCCAGTGGCTGTTACTTCACTACACATTGTCAGATAGCCACTCTCCTCCTAAAAGCAGCATAAGTAACACATACAGTGGAGGAAATACTGATTTCATCCCTTGCCGATTTTGTAAGTTTGCCCACTTACAAAGAAATGAACAGTCTGTCATTGTAATGGTAGGTTTATATAAACAGTGAGAGTAAGAATATCAAAAAGAAAATCCAGAAATGTACATCATATAAAAGATACACATTAGATTTGCATTTAACTGGGGGAAATGAGTATTTGATTAGGACTAGGTACTAACACATGTTCTGCAAGGGGATCAAATACTTATTTCCCAAAGTTAAATGCAAATACATTTTTATCTTTTATATAATGTCCATTTCTGGATGTTCTTTATGATATTCTTACTCTCTATTCAAATAAACCTACCATTACAATGACAGACTGTTCATTTCTTTGTAAGTGGGAAAACTTACAAAATCTGCAAGGGATCAAATACTTATTTCCTCCACTGTATTTGTAATCTGACAATAAAATAACTAGATACTGCTGCAGGAGACTCAACCAGAGGAAAGTCAACTTCCACCACAAGAACAGCCTGCACTCAGATATTAAACTTACTCTAACAGTATTAGAACCAAAATGAAATAAAACAGCAGCAGAGTATATACTGTTAACATCGCCCTATTAAAAAAGTCTATGTGTCAGTTACCCGAAGAAGACAGAGAGCACACTTACATCAACCTAATATCCAGCAAAACACAACCTTTGACAGGGCAGCACACTGCGGAACAGTTGGGGGATGTTTGACCACAAACCAACCCCCCCCAGGAGAACAAATCAGCATGACAGCAGATGAACCAGGGGAACAGGTGTGTGTCTGCGCCCACATGGTAGTGTGTTATTTTGTGTGTTTCCCACAGAACGAACACTCTAGGAGAGAGAAGATCTGTTCTCTTGCTTCAAGACAAATGAATCATCTGTGACATTCTGACATAAATGAATCCCTGTGTCTCAGAAAAGGTCATGTTTGGGGAGGAGTGCTACGACTTCAAACTACTACTGAGGTGTCACTAAAGCTTCAAAGTTGATATATTATATATATACAATCTGAGCCATGCAGTTTGAGGAATATACAGTCGACCTAGTAGCTAGTGACTAAAGGGAAATGGAGCAGTGTGTGCGATTCGGTTATATTACGCTTCCACATTAAACCTGTTTGCTTTTGACATTTTAAATAAGCCACAGTTCTGAAGCCAAAACTACGATTCAACACTAAAAACTGATATCATGAGCCCATGATGGTCGTTTAAATCAAGTTAACATATGCCAGCGAAACAAATAAAAATAAATGTATGCATTAAATATCCTTTCAAAATGATACATTTATCAATAGTATCCTTCAAGTTTGTTTCAAAGGGAAACAGATATTTATAAAATCATAGACTGATTCCGACTGCATACAGTAAGTGACAGAGATTGTAGAAGGGTCTCAGAGGGAGGTGTGTGAAGGGGAGGTGGGTGAAACTAAGACCCCATTTACACGGGAATGCAAACGCAAACGAACCGAATTCGATAAAACAAAAGTCTTCCGTTCACGCGAGACCGCTCGAAAGCGCTGGAGACGCTGTAGTACATATGCCGGGCCTGTAAGTGGCGCTGTACTTCCACCACAAACGACACCAAAAGCAACGTAGAAGACCCCCCGAGTATGGTTGCCATGGTTGCCCTTCTGTTTATGCCCTGCGGTGGATTTAGCAACATGTAGTTCATCTCATTCTCCATGTCCTCTTGTTGCTGATGGTTGTGGTAGAGGAGCTGTAGATTTTGCACTAACATCTGTAGCATGATCAGTAGCAGTAGCTACTGATCATGCTACAGCAGTGAGCAGCAGAGGTGGGGAGAGGCGGGGCTATGGCTTCATCGTTATCAGGAAATTATCGTATAGGACAGGGGTGCCCAACCTTTTTTGAACCGAGAGCTACTTTTAAAGTTACCAGTCTGCCGAGATCTACCAGTCCAAATAGAGAGGCGTAGCCATTACTGACAGCCTACTACCAGGTAAATACACACTTCTACTTGTATAAAACTGACCTCTGTACGATTAATACTTCATAAAATACTGCAGATCCTTTATCTTACCTCTTTCTAATCTACACACATACAAGTATTTAACTGAAGTTACACAACAGTGTTGTTGATACAGAGTTGGAGTTTATTCACACGTCACATACTACAGTGGGTAATGTTTTCAAGAAACATTGAACAGTGCTGCCACATATGACACAGGGAAAAAATAAAAGACTCTGAACCCTTTCTTTGCCATTATATAAAAATAGTGTTGCTACAAAAGTATAAATGAGGCTTACTAATAAGACAACTCAGATCTGAAGCTACACAGGAATCTGCTGCCAAAGTGCAATAAAAAAGACAAAATTAATAGAATCAAACCCTTTTTTTGTTGCATTTTAGTAGATTATAAAAAGAAATGCCTTTAAAATAGGATGCAAGCAACACTAGTTTCTTAACCTGAACTGATAATAGACTATAATCAATTTAAGTTTGCATTATTATACCATTGTGTACAATAATTATAATGAATAAGTTCAAACAAACTCAAACTTACAGCTGATTAATAACGGTATCTAACTTGAGTTTTTATTATATCAAAAACCTGTTGAAATGCTTCTGTTATTTTTACTGTCCCCCAAAAAGCGCGTCGGCAGCCTCCAGGAATGCTTCTTTCACAACTTCGCCGTCTTTGAAGGACTTCATGTGTTTCTCAAGAACGTGACTGACACGATAAGATGCTATGGTAGCAGCCTTGCTCTTGTTGTTGGGCCGGGTGAAAATGGACTGCTGTGCATTTAGCTGTCCTTTCAGGCCCCTCCCCTTTTGGGAGCGAAGGGCAGAATTAGGAGGGAATTCCGTCTCGTAGCGTTTGTGCACTGTTTTTAAATGCCGCTCCTAAATTACCCTTCTTCGATAAAGCCACGCTCGCATTGCAGATGAGACAGATGGACTTTGAATTGGAATAGATACAAAAATAATCATCCTCCCACTCGGAGTGAAAATTATATATTTTGGGCTTTTTTGCTTCTGCCATAATTGCGGTCTTGTGTGTGTGCGGACTGTCACTCCTGTTGACACGGACAAAGTCAGCGAAATACTGCCCACCAGCCACGCCCCGACACATGGGGGGGGGTCAATCACAAAGCTTTGATGCGTTCAAGTGCATTATTCTGGCACAGGAAGATTATGTTATAGGACATTAACGATAAAACTGAATATTGTTGTTCTATTTTTAGACACATCTCGCGATCGACTGGGAATCTCCCCGCGATCGACCGTTCGATCGCGGGGAGATTGACTGGTTGGGCACCTCTGGTATAGGACGTACACACGGCCCCCCAGAGCGTTCCGTCCACAGATCTATCCACCTTGGGACCCGTTATCGTTTGAGGGGTCCGTTTCCGCGGTTCCGTTATGGCCTAGTGTGAACAAACGGGCTATACGAAAGATAAAAGTAGCAGATACAACCCATTTCGTTCTCGTGTAAACAGCACCTAACACACCTCTGCTCAGCTCTGCTGCTGGCATTGATTCAGATAAAAAACTGGCCGTTGTGAAAGTGACAATGTTAGGCTAAGCATAGACTTTACAAATAAGAAAATGACAGAGTCCACTTGGTTTGAGGACCACAGTTTTGAAGCCTTGAATTTGGTATTTTAGCCTTTATCATCATGTCTTCTCTTCAGATCTGAAGTAACAGTGGTGTGTGCGAGTGTGTGTGTGTTTTTGTGTTACCTGCCATAGAGGATACATTAATGATGATGCCTCCTTCCTTGCCGTACTCTTTACTCATGTGTTCCAGTGCCAAGTAGGTCCCTTTAATCACAGAGGTCTGTAGAGACAAGAGGAGAACATTCTACAGACAAGTGTCGACCAATGCAGGAACCAAGATTGAAACATGTGACCCTACTGATCAGTAAAGCTATTTCTGCTTGTGTTTTCAGAGGACATCTGTTCGCTCCGCTCTCTGTAAGCTTTATGTTGTGGAAACAGTTAATGCATATTTGCATGTTTTTTCAACTGTGATTAATTACAAATGTTGGCATAACTATTTCAGGCCAATTAAGTGTCCTGTTTGGAGGGGGGGGGGGGGGGGGGGGGAGACTTGGAGTTCCCACTGTAGCTATCATTTTCGGGTTTCTCATGAACTGGATAAGGAGTGCCTGGGTTTCTGAAATTCAGATGTCCTGTTTACATGCTCTAACACATTCACGGGATACTTCAAAAACCCGATACTGTCCATAAAAAACACTCTTATCTGAGGACTTGACTTGACCAAGCACACGTGGGACAGATGAGATATAAGGTAGAGTCTTCCACCGCTCAGAGTCTCTGTTAAGGTACAAGGTCTTCCTCTCACAGTACAGCACTTTAGATACTTTATTTGTTCACACTTTTTGTCATCTTTTAATAAACTTCTTGCTCTGTATAATATTTGTCACATTTTACATCTGTGTTCCTGCTAGCTGTAGTGTTTCTAGGAACACATTCTCCATCCTGAAGGAATCTTCAAATAAGGAGGACCTCCTGAAGGAAGCGACACTGTAATGGAGCAGTGTGTCTGATATTCTGATGGTCCTAGAGAGCTCTCCACACCCTAAGGCAGGGGTGTCAAACTCAATTTCATCACGCCACATTTGCATAAAGGTTGCACTCAAAGGGCCGGTTGTAACTATATAAATATATAATATATATATAAAATAATGTATTATATTACATTATTGCCTCTGAATTGGATTAGTATCGGATAGGATAATAACTTAGTCATTAACTACGTCTGAAAGCAGAAGTCTCTTCAGTGTGCATGTCACAAAACGAGATGCATTGTGGGACATGTAGTTTATGGGCAACCTGCTTCTGTAAAGTGGCATATGATGTAACCGTATAATAAACGTATTATATTCTTTGCAAGCACAAATAATTAATAAATAATAAATAATAAAATGAAGTCGCGGGCCGGATTTGGCCCCCGGGCCTTGAGTTTGACACCCCTGCCCTAAGGTGTCCATGTTCCCCCAGCAGGACCCTCTTCTGCTCACCTTTAGTCATGGAGTACTGTATGTATTTTACAAAAGCTTTCCTTGAATTATATTTTAGTATCATTGGTTACGCCTTGCAGTATCCAGACTATATTCTACTGCAGCTTCTTGACAGAAAGTTTAGGGTTTTTCAGATATGTTCTCATCATTGGAACATTGTATATAGTGTTTGGTTTGTATCAGAGTCACCTCCGGGCTCTCCCGCCTGCATTAACTGTTTAACTGACGTCTGGCCTCCTGTCCAGAGGTTCCACATGTTAGGAGCATCGGGTCGCTGTCTGTGATGCTGCAGCCTGACTTACATGCAGTCTGTCAAACTACACACATCTTTCCATCCTCTGCTGGGGGGGATCCTTTAGGGTTTATTTCTTCCTGTAATATCTTCTTGCCCCATGTTTACTGACTGTTTCTCAGTTTTTATATAAAGTAACTTGACTTTAAATACGTTATCTACTCTCTTACACTCAAGCACACTTTGACAGGGTTAAACACTTGCAGTTAATACAACTGCAAGTGTTTAACCATTGTGAGAATCATCACAACAGCATTTTATGATCATAACAACAAGGTCAATTATTTTCTTTATCAGAGGTAGTGAAGACCTTGGTCATGCACTTATTCTATTTATACAATAAAAGTAAGATGACTGAAATATATTAAAACCTACATTTTTTCATTGAAGGTGTTCAGTCATTTGAGTAATTCATTGTGTTTTCATATTTGGCAGGTGGGCAGGCCCCCCGAGGGGGTCGTGGCCCTGAGGGCTACAGAGAGCCTGACACACACACAGTAAGAAATGGAGGGCCAAACACCGAGAGTGTTAAAGTGCATTCTTCTCTTCCTCTTACCAGGTTCACTTGTATGGTCTTCTCCCAGTTCTTCTCATTGTTGATGCCGGCATTGTTGATAACGATGTCCAGACGGCCAAACTGCTCCACGGTGCTCTGGAAGGCCTCTGCCACACAAACAACAAACATCAGCTCCACCCTGACCTCCCTGCGGATCAGGAGTGTGTGCTATGACTCTGTTCAGGTTCAGGTGTCCCCTCAGTGTGTCCTCCGGTCCTCTGACACTCCAAACACACCACACTGACCTCTTGAGGTTCAGCTTTATGAAGAAGAGGTGAGTGTTTGAAGCGTCACAGGATCACACATGATCCCAAAAGACTGTACACACGTGTTCTGTAAAATAAGAATAACACCCATAACATGACCGCTCTGTCCGTTTTTCTCTCATGTTAGAGGACTAGATAAACCAAAGCACAAGGTCCATGTGGAGTTTATCTTGTTCTAATGTTTGAAAGACACAGGGAGGGGGCCCTTCACTGCAGAGGTTTCCTCATATATGATGCCAGACGGAATAAAGACATGTTGGTTCAATATCCACACAAATACGACACAGACAGTGTGAATGAGGGGATAAACATTGTGTGTGTGCGTTTGTTTGTGTGTGTGTGTGTGTATGTGTGGCCTAGCATTACTATACCTGTGGGGACCTAAATCTGTTTACACATTCACGTGTGGGGACTCGCCTCCCTAATGGGGACAAAATGGAGGTCCCCATGAGGGGAATCATTCATTTTAGGGTGAAGACTTGGTTAGGTTTAGGATTAGGGTTAGGGTAAGGGTTAGGTTTAGGGTTAGGGTTAGGCATGTGTTGGTTAGGGTTAAGGTTTGGATAAGTCTCCAGGAAATGCATGTAAGTCAATGTAATGTCCCCTGAAGGGATGTATACATGTTATGCGTGTATCAGGGTTTCCGCTAGGATTTTTTCTCGCCGGTCAAATGTCCGGGCAGAATTTATTTTACCGGACAAATTTGAAACTTACCGGTCATATTTCAATAATAATAATAAGAGTTGTGTAGCAGAGTTTCCGTTAGCAGGTAATTACCGGACTATGAGCAGATATGCTTCAGTTTAAAACTCAGTTCACGGGGCTCATTTTTATATTGCTTCAGTTTATAATCGTAACAGATCGAACAATTCAGATCCATTTTTCAATAAATGATTCCACAAACAACAAACAACATAATTATTACATTCAAACAAACTACTTGTAGTAGATGAAGTACATTATTCCAAAGTTTACATTAACTTTGAATAATAACACGGGAGAAACGGATCCTCTCTTTTCCCCTCTCCCTCCCTCCCTCTCTCCTGACAGCCCGTCAGTTTCTCATGCAGCTCCTGCAGCTCGCTAAACAGTGGGCGGGGCTTCAGGTGATTATGCAGAGCTGCGTGTCTCGGTCAGACTCAGCAGCTGATCTGATCTCTCTCTCGTGTCCGGTTATACTTCACTCGCGTTTATGTCCATATCGATCAGATCCAGCTCTCCTGATCGGCCTTTATAGAGAGCACCGATCAAACTATTAAGAGTGAATATCGGCCGATAATGACCGGCGGCCGATCTATCGGAGCCTCCCTAATTATTACCAGACATTTTGACCGGCAGGTTTTGAATTTACCGGTTTTTAATACATTTTACCAGCTAAAAACCGGTAATTACCGGCTAACGGAAACCCTGGCGTGTATGTGTGTGTGTGTCTGTAGTTTAGTCCTGCATCAGAGACGTGGCCAGATAAACAGAAAGCTGAGGTGGTTAAACCTGCGTGTGTCATCACCTGCTGCATTCCACACGCACGCACGCACGCACGCACGCACACACACACACACACACACACACACACACACACACACACACACACACACACACACACACACACACACACACACACACACACACACACACACACACACACACACACACACACACACACCATGTGGACAATGTGTCCACCATCAACAGCAGTACAATCACAGTGAGGAACACTAAACAGCATTCCTCAGCCGTTAGCCTGCAGGGATTTGCTTTTTCACTAACAGACAATGAAACCTTGTTCCTCACTCACTCACCCACACACTATCATTCTCCTCTTTTTCTCTTTCTTACTCACTCACTCACTCACTCACTCACTCACTCACTCACTCACTCACTCACTCACTCACTCACTCACTCACTACATGTGACTACAGCCTGTTGGAGGGACACACCTGAGTGAGATCACCTGCTTACTGCAGCTGTCCCCTCCACAGGACACGTGTCTGCAGGCTCACTAATAAGAAGTAGCTATTAGTAATGAATGTATTAGAGAAGGGGTGTCTAAACTTGTGCTTGTCTTATGTTGTACTTCTTAAATATATATTTAAACATATATGACTAGGAATGGGTATCGAGAACCGGTACTAAGTCAATACCGGTACCTGATTGGACGGTATCGGTATACCGTTAAGCCGCTGGACAAACGGTGCTGCTATCAGTATATGTGTTACGTCTACTTCCTTAGTTTAACTTTAAACCATTCTGGTTGGTTGGGAACCCTCATCCCGTGTGATGTATCCGGTTTGAGACCCCTCTGATTGGCCACTGTAAATACCACTCGTCATCTCTCTCAACAGCGCTCTTATTATTGTTGTGAGACTCCCGCAGGCATAGCGGACAGAGCGAAGCCATCGAAGGTCTGGGTGCACTTTAAAAAATGTAGTGGCGACAGGGGCGGATCTAGAAAAATATTCATGGGGTGGCAAGAGGGTGGCAGGAGAATTTGAGGGACGGTATCCCCTGGCAGAAGTATATGCTGATTTAATCGCAGTCATATCAATCAATGTTAACTTGGAAAGCCACAATATTGATATTTTAACTCAATAACATTTGGTGACATTATTGTGGCACATCAGTAAAGCCTTACATATAAATATATAAGGTGGCAGACATAATTTAATGCATTTTAACTGAGCAATAACTGAATGAGTTTGTCTCACTCTTAGACCAGCAGGGGTACCAAATGTATGTAGACTGCTGCAATAAGTACATTAATTAACTGTCTCATCGATGTTTGTCTAAATGAATATGATACTATTAACAATCATATTATTCCTATCAGCTGTCAATCACTGTTATGATTCACATATTCAGTGTTATTATTAAATAAACTATATTTGTTGGAGGAGATAATGATGAATGTTCCTCAAGATGCTTGCTCACCCTCCTTCAAATTTGAAAGACAAGTAATTACTATCATATATCAAAAGAACAGTTCAGCGCCCCACAACTTCATTGCAAACAGTTACAACCTTGACTTTACATCAGAAAGAACAAACATTAAAGAAGTGACTAACTGCATAAGTTAGGGTTAAAAACGTGTATTCAGCTAAAACATCGCTGCAGTTATTATCCAGTGGAAGGTCCTTACCTACTGGCCTAGTTCAATCAAAGTGGTTACTTTCTGTTGGCTGGGCAGTGAAGTTTTACACACCGTCTGATTTGACTTTCTCAGGACTTAAAACAGTTTTTTGGGGGCAGAACCCCTCAAAGACGAAAAATATTATACACACGTAAGGTCATCATTTTAACAGTTTATTATTCTCATCGACTCATCCGTGAGCAGAGCATCAAGTTGGCATGCCTATAACAGCTGAATGTGGCGATTACCATCTTGATCAGCAAAACGCCTCACAAACGATTTAAAGCTATGGTGTGTTTTGATTCAATGCTGAGTACAGCCAAACTTGACAGGCTCTTCTCTGTCATTGTAGACCGCAAACAGTATTTGTGTTGGGTAATCTATGGTAGGGCTAACCCATACAGTGGTGGGGCTCAAGTCAGTATTTGCAATGTAATTACATACCCGCTCCCCTTGACAGTGAAACGCCACGCGTGAGGTTCAGATTATTTCCCTGTCTCAATCCAAATGGAACTGTATGAAATAAAAAGGCACATTTGTCTTGTAGTAAATAAAAAGGGCGACCTGGAGCCAATCCTGCAATTTCCCCACAAGTGAAAGAGTTGACGTGCTGAAAACCCAACCCCTGCAGGGGGGTCTGGGGGGATTCGCCCCCAGGAGATTTTTTGAAATACTAACATAAAATACACATTCTGGTACTCTCTTGAGAAGACAAATAAATACATCTATTACTCCACGACATATTTAAAAAAATGAATGGTATTTCGTTTTTTGTTACTTTGTTCTGAAAGCTGAACCTGCTGCTCCTCACAGAGAGAAGAGGGAAGAGGCTGTGAATTACTTTACATTGTGGATAAGGGTGGATAGCCCCCATTGTTCTGTGTGTCAAAATGAAAGACAGCCCACACAACTATCAATCATCAAACCGTGGGGTCTTATTTCATTACGTGTTGATTTCTATCAACATGTAATGTGTATCGATGTATATAGAGATGTACTACAGCAAAAGTATTCTCCGTCGGGACTTCCTTTAACAACACCATGCCGTTATCTTGATTCTGATTGGCCAGAAGACATTATCAAAGATGTTCTATTGAGAAGACGATCACTACGTGACAAAAGTTTTCAAAACCGTTTCTAGTCTTCGGTATTTCCAGACAAGTGGCTGAAATCAATCTTACTAACTGCTGTCTGTGCAATTTACTCCGCGAGTTGGCGGACTTTATTTTGCTTACCTTAACATCATTTTTCATGGTGGGGCTAAGGTGGGGCTAAGTCATTTAAAATCAAATCAAATCAAATCAAGTTTTATTTATAGCACATTTATAAACGATTTTTGGTGGAGCCAAAGTGCTGTACATATAATACAAATAGCCTACAGTAGAGACACTTTACAGCAAATACAACAACACAGATTGTTCAGAATATCAGTATGAGAAAAACGAAACCCTCTATCCTTAGATTTCTTGGTATGGCTGTAGCCTACCCCAGCCATACCCTGACCCTGACCCAAATACCTCATTCCTTCCGTCTACTTGGATCCGAAATGCTTCTCGTTTTGCGCTGTCCCCCGTTCAAATGAAATCGCCGCCAATCATATTTCCACGCTTGCGCCAGGAGGGGGAGGGGTTACAATGCTCACGTCTTGTGCTGCATTCACTTGCACTCGGACAATAGAGATTTTCTCTCATAAATGTCCGATGAGCCACAACTTTTCTTTCAAAACAAAGCTGCCAACTGGGGTGGCAGCTGGGGTGGCAAGGCATTTTTCTGAGGTGGCAGCTGCCACCCCGTGCCACCCCGTAGAACCGCCACTGAGTGGCGATAGTGCAAGGTGCAATCTATGTACTCAATGAGTTGCTTGTAAAGGGGGTAACACAAGCAACTTAATGAAGCATTTGCAAACGAGAAACTCATTGAATCTAAAACAGTGCAGCGTATTTGACAGCCTAAACAATGTGGCTGCTAGCGATACTGCTAGTGCTAATAGTGCTAGCGGGCTTCAGCCGCGCCGTGTGTAAATGTGACCTGAGAGAAGGCTCGCAGGCAGGTTTGCTGCTGCGCATGGGTAATATGTTTTGTTTACCTGAGTGAAGTCTTGCAGGCACATCACCTTGTCTTTTTTTTAGTTTATTAACACTGACAGTGTATTAATGTGAGCTCCTACACCTATAATAATGTGGCCTTTCATTGAATGCTTTATAAACCAGTTAAACTTACAGATGTCATTGTGAATTGGAAAACTGCATTTAAATGTTGTTCAAGGTCAACGTTTCAATGTATGGTTCAGCAATTGTTGGTCGTTTTCTAGGAATGGACATATTTTAAGCTCAAATACTTTGTTCTATGTTTAAACCTTCAGACACATGTTGACGTGTTTCAGTTCAGCACATCATTTATTTTGTGATGATTTAAAAGTACAATCCAGAATAATATACGCACTCGCCTTTATCTTTTTGCCATCTTAGCCTTTTGACCAATTTCTTCATATCACAGTTTTGCATGAAGTCACTGTAGGACAATGTTTTAAGGATCTCTTGTCGAGCTAGGTTGTTCGTTTGAAATGTCTGGATGAAGATGTAACTGATTTACAAATGTTTAAAAAATGCCTCTTTTCATCCTCTGAGGGAAACCCCCAAAAGCATGACAGGGCGAGCCAGGCCCCTTTAAGTCATTTTATTTATTTGTGTCGGCTTCTGAGAAGCTAATGTATAAGTTATACAGTTATTTACAATAAAATGACTGTTTCATCTTCACATCTTGTATTCATGTCTATAATTTTGAGCACCAAATTATTGAAAAGTATCGATAAGAGTATCGGAAAATACCGATACCGGTACTGCTTATCGGTATCGGTATTTTTCGATAAGCGTCGTTTTTTTAATATATTCAATCAATCTTAGTTGATAAAAATAGCCCAATAACTTACATAACAAGCTTGAAATCTACCCTTCATATTTCACATTATTATAAGCAATCTGAGGCTTCTTTTTAAGGGATGATGATGATGTAACAAAATAAGTGAAACCCTCTGGAAAGCTGTGATGAAGGCTGTTTTCTTTTCTTTCCATAAAGCATATTCAAGTATCAAGAATAATGTACCTTCATTTGATTGACTTTGCTAATTTACGAGGCAGTATACCTCACCTCTAGAGAGGGGCCCAGCCAGGGGCGGCGGGTACTGTAGGCTAGGGAAGGCTAAGCCTTCCCAAACCTTAGCCTCACGCGCCGCCTATGGGCCCAGCCCTTCGTATGTGTTCCTGTGTGTTAGAGTGTTTATCTCTGCAGGTTGGGTGAGTGAGGGGCATTGTTGTCAGTGGTCATGTCTCTTCTGTGTGGACAGTGTTACCTCTCAGTGCATCTCCATTGGACACATCACAGGGAATGAAGTGGCAGTGTCCCTCTCCGAACTCGGCGTCCAGCAGTGCCTTGCTCTCCTCTCCACACGTCTTGTTCAGGTCTACCACAGCCACCTGCAGGACCACTGTTAGTCACATGGAGTTTCTTTGAATTCACAGACGCGGACTAACAGCAGAGGTTGAGGAAGTAAGACTCAACATTTAAATCCATCTCTGCAGAAGCTTGATGAAGGATACCACACAGTGGACGGCTCACTTCTGCAAACTCTGCTGAGTGAGGTCTGTGGTTAGACACGTGTGAGCCGAGAGGACATGAAGACCTGTTCACCAGCCGGCAGGGTGTGAACAACCTTCTCAGAAACAGATCAACTTCTTTCAAAAGCCTTTGCAATGCAAAGTGTTGCTTTCACTTCCGGCCACAATGCACTTGCTCATCTCCAGCACAATTGAATGCAGTGTATAATGTATATATAACCTAATATACTATTATTTTAGACTCATCATCTCAGGCAAGTTAACACTGGCTCTGTTTCAACATGCTGACCTTTGAAAGCAGGATTACAGTGTATTCAAAATGAAACATAAAGCGGGAAGTAAAGCATGAAAGACAACATGTTTCCAAAGCTGTCTGAGTGCGACTGTCAGAGCTGCAAGTGCACACAGCATAGCTAACTTCTTCAAAACGAAAAACATGTTATTTGAGAAGTTCAGTTCCTTTGTAAAGTGATAGCTGTGTGTTAGTCAGGGAAGTGGCGACACACACTGACCTTGGCTGAGCTCTGCAGCAGGGACTGAACCACGGCTCTCCCGATGCCCTGAGCTCCCCCGGTCACCAGAGCCACCTTCCCTCTCAGAGGCATGATCCAGCAGACCCTCACTTTTCCTCTTCCTCCCTCTGTCTCTCACTCGCCTCCCCCTCTGTTCTCTCTCTGCTATATGTTCTTCTCTGTTTTTGCTTCTCTTCTTCTGTCCTTTTCAGTGTGTGCATGCAGAGGCTTTCTCACCCTTGTGTGTGTTTTCTCTCCCTTAGCTGGGCTGTTATCCCTCCCTCCTCCCCACCCCCCCCCTCTCAGCTTATCAGTCTATACAAACAGTGCTCTGTGTATGAGGGAGAGCGAGAGAGGCTATGTAAACTCTGTGGGATAATAATTACAGCTTCCTGCAGCTTGTTGTACCTGTCCTCCTCCTCCTCCTCTTCCTCCTCCTCCTCCTCCTCTTCCTCCTCCTCTTCCTCTTCCTCCTCCTCCTCCTCCTACTGCAGCTCCTCCTCCTTTCTAAAGCCCCCCCTCCTGCCTCTCTTGTTTCACCTGAGCTCTACACAACACTGTTAGTACAAGAATATGCTTGTTGACATAATAAAGAGAACCTGGAAAACAGCTGTAAATCTCACATTTTGCTCTTCACCTCCATGTTGTCTTTTTGTGAGGTATTTGTGTAATTGCTGTTACACATTATGCAACACTGTTCAGTCATACATTACACAAGGTTCAGGTCTCTGCATGTTCACTCTTACGCTGTGCTGGAATCCATGGGAACCAAACAGTGCTGAAAAGACAGAAGTGTGATGGCAGCACTTTGGTGCTTTACGTAAAGCCAAGATGTCTTCTTTGTGGGTTTCTAAAAAACACTAAGCTTTGTTTATACAAAAACAACACTATTTATCATTTGCAAAAATCAGTTTCAGGAACATCCTAGCAAATCCCTCCTCCTTCCTTCCCTTCTCCTTCTTATCTTACATCCTTCCTGCTTTTTGGGCAGGATTCTGGAGGTGCACCCCCTTCAGCTCTCTGGGATCTCAGGACCTGCAGTGCCCCCCCCCCCCCAGCACAGGCTCCTCCTGTACATCCTGGGGGGGGTTCCACCTGCCTTCCCTCCGTCATCAACTGTGTCACTCTGGGTCCCGACCATATGAAGGTATATGAGGGTTTCAACTAGTCGTTGGAAACCAGACTACCAACCTCTGCTTTGAAATCACAAGGCAACAATTTACAAAAATAAAGTTAGGTTTTATCCATTTATAGCAATACAGGTCAAATTCAGACACATGCTGTTATACATGGATCAACAAGCCTCTTCTTTTCGTCTTTTCTTGCAGCATTTCTGGATTGTTAACTCACACTAGTGTCATACTAATCCTAACTTCCTTTTTTCCCAGCCTGGGGGGGGGGGGGGGGCGCCAAAAATCGCAGGCCTCAGATGATTTGAGGCCTAATATCATATTTAGACTTTTTCTTTTTTTTACATAATAATTGTTACACAATACATGATTGTGTACATTACAATAAACGTATACAAAATAATTGATTAAGGAATTTGAATAACAATTCAAGTTAGTAGCTATTAAAGGCATAAAAAGACAGAAATGTATAATTCTTTCTATAGAAATGTTTCTTCTGCCCGTAAAGTGTCCAAACCGGGCTTTTCTGGATAAGCGTATTTTTAAAACATAGTCATTGTCCATGCCGGCTTCAGTTGGATTATTCGTCACAGTTGCTCCAATCAGATCGGTCTCCTCCATTTTGTAGATTATTTACGAATTTTGAATCCACAGAAACACATCGGCAAAATCCGGCTTCCTTTGAGCACGTGTTTTAAACAGTTTCGTCCCTTTGTGAATTGTTTCCACTTCCGCGCCGTCCTTTAATTTCTTCATACAGCGGGAATCCAAATGAATGAAGCCTGAGTCCAATAACCATCAAAGTCACTCCAATAGTGCTCCTTAATTACGCTTTCATCCTCCTTTAAAACAATACTTCACATTCATCCAGTTTGTGACAGTAGTTGTAGCATTTTGAGACTTTTAAACTTTAATTACCGCTGTTGCCTTGTCTGTTTCCCCCCCCTTGTGTGTGTGTGTGTGTGTGTGGGGGGGGGGGGGGGCAACTTCCAACAGGCGTAATTTGGGGGGGCTCTGGGGGAAAAAGTTGGGAACCACTGCGTTAGAAAATAGAAATTGATGTGAGAGCAAATTCAAAAGTGAGTCTTTGTTAGCTTGAGTGTAAATGTATTCATATTCGATAAAGAGCAGGTGAGCACAAACATTACCATACACACTGATCATCTGCATATACCATAAGTACAAAGCTAGTTAGCCAGACATGCTAACTAACTGCAGCTGATTTGATCTCTATCGACAGGCATTGGGGCAGATTTGGTTATGGAAAGGTTAGGTTCCGTCGTAGTCCGTGTGGTATTGACCTATGTCGTTGGAGCGGACTTTGGTTGAATGCAGGTCTGTGTGGAGAGCAGAGAGGCGGGACAGATAACAGCATTCAGGATTTCTGCATCCACTATTAATTTATACCTCAATAACACTGAGGTATCTAACAGTTTCTTACTGGTTGACTTGGCCAATCACAGTTCAGTTAATGTGGATGCCAATCACATTGCAGGGATGGCCCCCAAGGTGTGAGAAGGTCATTTCTGCAGCTGCTGTTAGCAGCATAACATAAAGATTGAGAAATGTCCTGCTGGACCCGCTGTCCCACTCCGCCACCAGACAACTTATCTATGCAAAGTATAAACAGTGAGGTATGCAGACAGAAAGGACACATACAGTCCACTTTAAGAAGTGGCTACCAAGTTTATTTGAATCAAAATACAATAGAATTAAATAAAAAAAAAAAATTAAAACTATGTAAAATATGCACATCTTATTTTACAAAAAGTAGCATGTGTGCTCTCAACTCTGTACTCTTGGTTGCCTGTTTTCCACAATTAAACCCAGAAGCATAACAAGCATACAGTATATCATTACTTATTGGTCGTGTTTAAAAACATTTAATTCTGACAGAAACTTCCAACAACGAAATACATTTTGTTTGTCAGTTTGATGAAATCCACCTCTGACTTGAAAGGAGAAAGTCCTGACAGCCTGAGCACAATCATTACACTAAATACTCTCCACACACTTGCAACACAATACAAGCAGAAACACAACTCATGTTCAATTCAAAAGCCATGTCACAGACTGTGAGATGTTTGAGCGTCTACTGCTTTTCCACACAGTGAGCCCTGTGAGGGAAACTGATGGAGCGGCAGCTTCAGCACAACACTCCACTGCCTCTATGAAAACACAAAGAAAGCATATTACAAATGAAAGTGTTCTGCTTTTCTGGTTCATCTCTCACCAACATCAGCAAAAACACTCAATCAGACTCACTGTGAGTCCACAACGTTTATGACTGATATAATATTAGTTCAAATTCTAAACGTCTCTCTTTGTAGAACTCAGCTAATAGAGAGGCAGCCGATCTCCAAAACCAGCTAGTAGGTGTTAATGTTGTTATTTACCACCAAGCAAAATCAGTGAGCATTACATTTGAAACATAGATGCAAATGATATACAGTATATATCAACAAACATAAATCCTTGGTAGATAGCCTGACGACAGAAATGTCTCAATGAAGAAAAACAGCAAGAAGTTGAAATAATGTGAAATAGTAAATAAGGTAAATCATGCAAAAACACCAGAATGCTCCTTTACACTCTGGTTCTTGTCAGAACATGGGAGGCCCCAGTGCAGCGGCCCCGCACTGAGCATAGGGCTTCAGGAACTGCAGATCCTGGATCAGTGCACACACATTAACAAGTGACTATAGTTCAATGATTCATACAGGACTATGTTACATATATTAGCTTGCACGTTCTGTATGCTTCACCATCAGCTTTTACAGCGCTGAATGCAGGCAGTCAACATGTTCCATTGATTCCCGAGAGTATGTACATCAACGGTCTCTGCAAGAGAAGTCTTATCACCATGATCTCATGTGGCAAATCTCAAGCAAGTATAACAGCTCTGCAGTCACACTGAACAGCACTTTGAACTGATCCACTCTAATACTATGGTATGCCATGAGCAAGTTGGCAGGAAAGTTGATGATTTGTAGGAAGTGTGCTCACTGTACCACCTGGTTTGAGTGGAATAGATGTAAAGCAGTAGAAACCAAAGCACACAGAGAGCTGTGCAGAGCTCCACTGTCTGATGTTAACAGCTGGCAGGAATCAGGAATACAAGTCAGAGCCAAGTTGTTTCCTAGAAACACAATGAAATTCCAAGAAAGAGTGTGTACTCTAAAGGTCAACATTTCAGAAAGCAACAATAGTTTGGCAACAGACTCAAATATTGTTTACCAAGTTATTTTCAATCCCACCAATTGCAGACCAATATTGACTTTAAGGGACACTTTGCATCCCAAACAACACTTGTCCTCCCCATGCTGACATTTCCTGCCCATTACACTTCTTTCTACGCCGGCACATGGGACGTGTTAAATGAGGCCTGTTTAAAGAAGCACATACTTGCAAACTTGTACATTTTGGGTGTATCTGCTACATGTTCACATTCTTTAGAAACACATTTGTTCTCGTCTGCTTGAACAAACCTGTTTTTAACCCCCCCCCCCCTTTCTGAAATTAGAGCCTGTCTCTTTAAGCCCCCATCTGGAAACCCCAGTCTGCTCTGATTGGCTTGCAAGAGAATATTGCAACGGTAGTATTCAAGCTGGGGGGGAGGGGAATATGAAATAGGAAGTGGAACCACATCTGAACAGCTTGTTGAATCACATGTTTCAGTTTGTGGGTTGACTTTGTTATCACGTCCTTTGAAATATTTGTTTTTAATCCTGCATTGGCTGACTTGAAAATGAAACCAAGATAAAGTAGATTAGGCTGATCACACACACTGACATAACTACTGTGTTTATCTGCCAACACACACAGCAGGGATTGTGTTTCTCTGAACAGTAGGAACACTTTGAAGGTTCTGAGGCACCTGCAGTCAGAAGGAGCTGGGTGTGATATGAGTGTGAACTGGAAACAGCAGTCACAGTGAGAATAGTCCCTCTCTCTGTCTGATAGCATGAAGACAGTCGTGTGCAGTGTGGGCTCTGGTGGTCCCTGAGAGGCTGAGGAGAGGCTGCAAGTGGGGGACACAGGCTGCTGAACTGTAAGACACGAGTAGGCAAAACAGTGTGAAGCCCATGCGTGTGTGAGTGTGCTGTTGCTGTTCCTTATGTTTCACATTTCTTTGAGCCGTGTTCTCCATCTGCAGTCTGTTCTACATGAAGTAGACTCTTGAGCCGTGTTCTCCATCTGCAGTCTGTTCTACATGAAGTAGACTCTTGATCCGTGTTCTCCATCTGCAGTCTGTTCTACATGAAGTAGACTCTTGAGCCGTGTTCTCCATCTGCAGTCTGTTCTACATGAAGTAGACTCTTGAGCCGTGTTCTCCATCTGCAGTCTGTTCTACATGAAGTAGACTCTTGATCCGTGTTCTCCATCTGCAGTCTGTTCTACATGAAGTAGACTCTTGAGCCGTGTTCTCCATCTGCAGTCTGTTCTACATGAAGTAGACTCTTGAGCCGTGTTCTCCATCTGCAGTCTGTTCTACATGAAGTAGACTCTTGAGCCGTGTTCTTCATCTGCAGTCTGTTCTACATGAAGTAGACTCTTGATCCGTGTTCTCCATCTGCAGTCTGTTCTACATGAAGTAGACTCTTGATCCGTGTTCTCCATCTGCAGTCTGTTCTACATGAAGTAGACTCTTGAGCCGTGTTCTCCATCTGCAGTCTGTTCTACATGAAGTAGACTCTTGAGCCGTGTTCTCCATCTGCAGTCTGTTCTACATGAAGTAGACTCTTGAGCCGTGTTCTCCATCTGCAGTCTGTTCTACATGAAGTAGACTCTTGAGCCGTGTTCTCCATCTGCAGTCTGTTCTACATGAAGTAGACTCTTGAGCCGTGTTCTCCATCTGCAGTCTGTTCTACATGAAGTAGACTCTTGAGCCGTGTTCTCCATCTGCAGTCTGTTCTACATGAAGTAGACTCTTGAGCCGTGTTCTCCATCTGCAGTCTGTTCTACATGAAGTAGACTCTTGAGCCGTGTTCTCCATCTGCAGTCTGTTCTACATGAAGTAGACTCTTGATCCGTGTTCTCCATCTGCAGTCTGTTCTACATGAAGTAGACTCTTGAGCCGTGTTCTCCATCTGCAGTCTGTTCTACATGAAGTAGACTCTTGAGCAGTGTTTTATCATAGCCGATTTTTGTAATACAGTTTCTTCATACTTGTGATCTTCCCATATCTTCAGTTTACGGTGTGTAAAGGAGCACAGTGATAATCCCATGATAACACATGCTCTCAGGGGTCCTTGGTCTCTGGCACAGTGTTGGAGGTCTCAGTCATAATATCAGAATAAAGAAGTGGACATTTGATAAAAACATACACACTAACATGAATTCAGGAAGCATCTTCAGTACAACCACGTTAAAGGGGAAGTGAGCTTTTGTTAAGTGTTGAGCAAAAACACTGACTGTATAGTGAGTAGCATCAGAAACTAGAGAAAACCCTTATCTTAACGATGTGTCTTAACGACTCCTGAATGCAAACCACCAGGTTGAACTCTTGTAATTGAAGATGTTTTATAAGTGAAGCTGCCCATAGTTCCATGTGCATTCACTGGTCACATGTATACCCATTGTCTTTTCAATGATTTATTTGTTTTAAGGCTCCTGCTCAGTAGTGATCAGTTGTATTGTGTGGTGTGGGTAGCTTCTGATCACACTTCCCACCTCTGTAAGGACACGCCTTGTGAGATGCTGCAAGTGTGTGAGCCAACAAACATGATATGTGATACAGGGAACAGATCAGCCAACGAATGAGGATTCCTGTGAGAACTGCCCGACTGACTCGGAAATGTACCTTCATTGAGAATGCCACTAAATGTAAATGTACACTTGAAGAATTGAAGTGACATTTGAATCGATCAGTTGTGCTCACCCTTCTCCACTGTGTGCCATGTTGTGTCCTTTGTTTCACTTTCCTTTGGAAGCAGCAGTAGTCTGTACATAGTGTTGTGACGAGACGCACCTCAGAGTGCCTGCTGTAAACGCATCATTTCATCCAGTCACACAGCTGCACTACGTGTCCTTACTATTTCTATAAATACACACGGTTTTACCATCCCATAAACAAGAGGCAAGGCAAAGCGCGGCGCACACTGGGTGCTCAGTGGAAACACCTCAATCACATCTGCTGAGATATGAGGACAGGTGATAGAGAGCCTCCCCTCTTTACCGATCAGATCATTCAACCGTCTCAGCAGTTCTCTTATTTAGTGTTATGACTCTGCTATAAACCAAGCTTTGTTTAAAAATGACCATCTATGTATGTCATAATGCTGGTTTAAGGCTCTCTTTTTGTATCCCACTCACATTCATTTTTAATTAGTTTTCTTGCCACCTCATAACTTATTCATCAATGCATGAATTCCTCGCCTCTTGCTCATTTTAAAATACTCCCGTTCCTCCACAGATTGATGATGTGGATATTATAAGAAAGGATTTTGAGTGAGTTGGGTCACATCCTTCATGGGCGATAGTTTTAACTTGTGAATTTATAATGGCTCTTTGACTGGAGACGCTGTTTTTTTATATAGACTCTGTATTCAGACAGGGTGGGATTCAGGTATTCTCATAAGGCAGTATGTTCTGGAGAGCACACTGTTGGATACTCAGTATTAGTGACAGCTGGTATAAGAGGTACTGCCTCAGAATCAGGACATTTTAGAGGACGTCCTGAATGGTGGTCAAGGGCAGGGTTAAGGAACAGGGAATTAAACAAAGTGTCCTCATATGCATAGTGGTATACGGATGTGTGTGTGTGTGTGTGTGTGTGTGTGTGTGTGTGTGTGTGTGTGTGTGTGTGTGTGTGTGTGTGTGTGTGTGTGTGTATGTGTGTGTGTGTGTGTGTGTGTGTGTGTGTGTGTGTGTGTGCGTGCGTGCGTGTGAGCACACATACTGTATATAATCTCCGCTCTTTCCTTCTTTATCTCTTATGTACATCTTCATGTCGCAGGATCTTATAAAGGACCCAGTAGAATATGTTGAAGAAGAGGAAGGCCAGAGGGAAGCCGGCCCTCGACACTGTGTCAATCTTTTTGGCTCTGTCGATGAATAACTTCCTCATCTCTTCAATGCTTCTGACCCTTCCACCTGCTCCAGGTGGATTCTGGGTAGGGTTTGCTGTGGCTGCGGGGGTATTCGATGCAGTCACAGTGTTGTTGGCGCTGGCCTTCACGCCTTTGCTGTTGCTTGGAGTGGAGGTCAGTCTGCTCTCATGCACTTCCCCTTCCTGCGGGACGAGGGTTTTCCACATCAGAAATGAATACTCACTTATTATTCCTTACACTGACTGGGGGGCAACAACACATTGCCTGCAACATGCAAGTGAAACATGCTCAAATACATGCAAACATAGACCCCCCCCCACACACACACGCGCGCACGCACACACACACACACACACACACACACACACACACACACACACACACACACACACACACACGCACATTACCCTGTGGTTGCTGGTGTAGATGTTGCTCATAGATCCATAGGGGGTGTGTGTTGCTTTGAGGCCGTTGTCAACATTAACACGACGCAGGGAGTCAGCTAGCTCCTCAGGACCAACTGCACTGCTCTACCAGGACAGCATGCACACCAGTGATCAACACACGGAAACACAAAGGAAAAACAAATGGCCTCCAAACACGGGGGCGGGTCACTCCTTCATTCAGTCAATGTATCAGTTGGTGGGTTACACATGTTACTATTCATTCATATAGTGTTTTTCATCAAAAGGCTTCTCTCTACTGGTGTTTTGGTTATATCTCATTCTCTGTTTCTTTTCTAACTGTACCTCTTTATACACTGTAATAGTACAAAACGTGTACAAGTTCAAACATATTGTCCACTCTTAAACAGATTGATTCATCTGCAGCTTCTCTAATTGCATGTTGACTGAATGTGGAGTAGATCCTTTCCCAACACAGAGATCCTCAGCATGCAGTGACACTTACTGTATATTTCTGTCAGAGCAACAACACAACTTTGAACCAAAGAGCAGTGACAGCCATGCAGCATCATGCATAATACGGTAAGAGAGGCTCATACGTGCACAGCCAGAGGACCTGACACTTTATAGCTATTGTGCATCAGGAACGGTGTTTGTTTCAACTCAATGACGACGTGACATTTTTATTTGTCATCCTCTCAATCAACCCAGTAGAAACCTGGAATTGCCTGCAGCCACAAGGTGGCAGCATCACGCCAGATGTGAGAACAACATAACAGTGCATGTGTGTGAACACCTGTTTTCAGGTAGAGATACCACGTTTGGTGTGTTTTTCTATACCTTGCTCCTGTTTGTCTTGTGAGGTCGTCTGAAGCGCAGCAGCTCTTTATGTTGTCTCGACACAAAGTTGACAGCAGCGTACTCCAAAAGTGCAGAGAAGACAAACAGGAGACACACTGCCATCCAGATGTCTATAGCCTTCACATACGAGACCTGCAACACATATACACACATTAAATATGTTACACACACACACACACACACACACACACACACACACACACACACACACACACACACACACACACACACACACACACACACACACACACACACACACACACACACACACACACACACACACACACTGTTGTTTGTGGTGTCAAAATGATGCTGCTTCATTTCTTTATGAAATGATTTCCTATTCAGACATGTGATACATACTGGAGTGCAAAGATCTGTTAAGCACTGAAAACATGAGAAACCTCCTAGCATCTAAACACACACACACACACACACACACACACACACACACACACACACACACCCTCAGCCTTGATGTTGAGGAGTGTGTACAGCATGTGTGAGAGAGATGGCTGTGCAAATAAGGGTTACGTAAGAAAGTGCTACATTTGTGATGTATGTCATGCATACAGCAAGATACCAGAGCAAGACTCCCTGTCACGCTTACCTTAGCAGATAAATTATGTGTGTAATCAACACACACTCGTGCTTTCCCGTACAAAAACATCCACCAATAAACATTGAGAAAAATGTCAGGTCTCAGGAGAGGATATGAATAAATCAACTCACTCACACTCACACACACACACACACACACACACACACACACGCACTCACACACACACACACACCCACACACCCCCACGCACACACACACACACACACACACACACACACACACACACACACACACACACCACACACACACACACACACACACACACACACACACACACACACACACACACACACACACACACACACACACACACACACACACACACACACACACACACACACACACACACACACACACACACACACACACACACACACACACACACACATTTATATATATATATGTTGCACCAAATGCCTGGGAGTCCCTGACCTTATGTCCCTGGGTACGACAGGAACTGTCTTTTCATGGCGCAGATTCATCAAAATGTAAAAACAATGCTAGAAATGCTAAACAGCCCACAGCTAATAAATTGACACTATACAAAAATAAACACATTCTGTTGACTTCAAACAACGCAGGATGTGCAGACTGCTGGCATGTTATATTTATATTTTTATTACAGAAAATACAGCAAAGAATACACTTTTTCGCAATTGCCTTCTCACTTCTTTCAATACTGAATTCCCTTTTTCAAAACTCCTCACACGTTAAACCAGTGCTTCTCAAACTATTTTCAGTAATGTTCCCCCTTTGAAAAATGTTCTCGGCCAAGTACCCCCTGACCGAGCCCGAACATTTTTGATAGAAAAAGCCTATATAAATAATTACAATATAGTGATGTTCCATCAGTGTGTGATTTATTAACTCCCTCGTGGATGAATTACAACAAACTAAGGATATTTTTGAAAAACAGATTTGAAGTAATATATTTAACAAACCAATGAACCAAATGATATATTATGCAAAAAAAACAAACTATAAAGAACAAGAAAACAGCATTTAATTAGCAGTCTCTAATGTAGTGACTACAATGCATGAAAGGGTTAAAAAAACAACAACGTTGTAACTGAAAATGTTTTGTAATTCTAAACAAATGATGTAATAACACTGCAATGATACTATAGGAGTTTTAGGTCCTCAGCGATCGTGTACAGCTTTTTGGCTCAAAGATGAGCAGTGACACCGCGATGCCTCTGGTGCTTTGGCTGATGTTGTGGAGGCTTTTCGCATCATCTCTTAAGAGGATCTATTTTCTCTTGGAAAACTCCGGTGGCTTACCAACATGACACAGGTGTTTGGTGCTGAGATGTCTCTGGAGGTGCGCTGGTTTCGTTGGCTAGTTTCTCCCCACAGAAAAAACCCAATGCCTGGGGCGGGTTGCCGTTTGTTGACGTGAATCCCATCAAAGCATACGCCTCCTGATATTGACGGCATTTTGTTGGCTCAATTTTGGCTTTCTTTTTTTCTCCGTTGTCCACGTTCCCTGCTGTAGTGCTGCTGCGTTCTAACCACGATTCCATTTCAATTTCAGTCTATTTCTTATAGTCTAATATTGCATCTGGCTTCCCGCTCAGCGTGGTTCCGGACTAGAGCCTGATTTAGCTCTGGTTCTTCCTGTTTCCACCGCAGCGGAGCCGGCTCTCAGTAGTATGATGAATTGGAAATGGGGGACCCTGATGTAAACAAGACGAAAGTCTTTCTCTGGTCTGTATCCCCTTAACAATTGTATGTTTTGAGCTGTAATGTACTGTACCCAATATACAAGCTGTTAATAAACTTTTCAATCAATCAATCAATCAAACAAACCGAAACCCGGTGCTTAGCTGGCCCCGCTCGGCTGCCCGGCAAGAACCAATACTTCACTCTTGCGTCGGAGTGGGCGAGATTAACCTGAGCAATAACAGTTAACCCTCCTGTTATCCTCAGATTGACTTTACACCCTTTATCCTCTGGGGTCAATTTGACCCCAGTAGTTTAAAAAGACAACGATCATATTCTAAATTGTAACCAAAATGTATGTCTCTGGTGCTTTAGGTATCTTAGTTGATTACCTAAATAACCATTTAAATAAAACATTACCCCAACCTTCCCCCCCCCAGACCCCTTTATAAATCCAGAATTCTTATTATGTGACTATCGAAAAATGTATAAATCACCATAAAATCTCATTGATTGAAAGAAAATGTTAAAGTAAGATCTTTTTGATGTTGTTAAAAGACCAATAACTAAAGCAGAGGGTATTTTTTTTTTTACAATGATTCATTTGCATGTAATAGTCACCTCAATATCATCCTACACAATCAACACAAATATGTGTAAAATATTGAAATTTGTACATGTACATTTGTACATCGGAACACCGATGCGTACAAAGTGCGTACAGGACGTTTAAAAAAGATCTTCATGTTCATTTTATGTTTAGCCATTAGTCCTCATAAAATTAGGAAAAGTCATGAAATACTAAGCAAAAAAAATAATGTGAACTATTTTTTTAGATACGTTAAACATTGAATGGGGTCAAATTGCCCCCAAGGATAACAGGAGGGTTCATGGCGAGTATGGCAAATATACAAGTTGTAACAACAAGCAGTAGCGCTGAGCAAAGTGACTAGAACGTGATCACACACTTTTAAAAACAGAGAAGAACCAGTTAAGCACCAGAAAAGCACAAGAACCGATCTTGAACCCTTGGTATTTCATATAAAATTGGGTTTTCTATTTAACTAATTGTACTATGATTATTTTTGTAATCATGCATGGTATTTTTTTTATTAACCTTTTTGTTCATCTCACGTACCCCCTGCAGTACCCCGACGTACCCCCAGGGATCCGCGTACCCCCATTTGAGAATATCTAGACTAAACTGTGGATTACATTTTGCTTTGACACAAAATACATTAAATAGCAAAAACAAATGCATGAACTGTGTATCTTTAAACACTATGATACTGAAGGCAAAACTATTACTTTCAATGTATGTGAAAAACCTAGAATAACCATGTAGCACTGATTAATTCCCCTATTCCTTGATCACTTGAATGAAAGACTTGCTGGTGATGAAAGTGGGAACGTGAGGCAGGTCCAGAAGGTTTTATGTATGTGGGGTGGGAGAAGTACTCAGATCTTGTACTTGAGTAACAATAGAAGTACTCGGATCTTGTACTTGAGTAACAGTAGAAGTACTCAGATATTGTACCTGAGTAAAAGTAGAAGTACCAGAGTGTATGAATACTCTGTTACTCTTATTCAAAATGTTACTCAAGTAAAAGTAGAAAAGTAATGGCATCAAAATATAGTGAAAGTAGCGACAGTAAAAGTAGTCGTTGTGCAGATTGGTCCATTTCAGAATAATATACAGTATATGATATGTTTTATAATGATTGATCATGAAAGTGTTCTCAAAGCTGGTAAAGGTGCAGCTAGTTGGAATGACTTTGTATACTGCAGGGTAGCTGGTGGATTTACTCCAGGTGGAACTAAAGTCTGATTTAACACTTGATTATATTTCACATCATTCATCCACATCTGTGAAGTAACTAAAGGTATTAAATACATGTAGTGGAGGAAAAGTATACCACCATTTACCTCTGAACTGTAGTTGGGTAGAAGTAAGAAGTAGCATAACATATAAATAATAATATAATAACTTTATTTATACAGCACCTTTAAAAAACAACGTCACAAAGTGCTTTACATGGATTAAGAACCGATTCTGCCAACCTCAGATTCTCGGGCAGGGAGTTCCAGAGCTGCGGAGCTCTGACGGAGAAAGCTCGGTCACCCTTCGTTTTTAGCCTGGTTTTGGGAACAGCTAGCAGAGCCCTTCCCGAGGTCAGTGATGTAATCCCTTAAGAGCTATAAAAGTAATCAGTAAAATCTTCAAATTAATTTGAAAACAGACAGGTAAACATAGATTAAACAGGGGTGATGGGCAAGCGTCTTTGAGTTCAAGAAAAGTGCTATATAAATATAATTTATTATTATTATTAAGGACTTGATTTTTGAAATGATACGTATTGTAACCCAGTTCTATAAGCATACTGGATATACTATGGGTATACTCTCATCAATGATACACGAGCGTTCACACACTGAAGTTGTATAAACGTAGCCGGCCAATCAGGGTGAGCCTACCTGAATGTGCTCGCAGGCTCAAAGTATAAGGCGGCTACGCCTCCTGACTGTCATCCTACACCCTCTTCAGCGAGCGGCATAGGAAAGACAGGGCCCCAAGATAGAGGGCTCCACCCTTATAGAACTAGGGTTACAAAACGTAACCCACCGTTCTATCCACAGGTCCCTGGTCCCTGCACCCGCATAGTGCTTTGACAGCACTTCCTGTGGTTTATCACACCCCACACGCCCACCGGTAGTGCTGCGTACCTGGACTCACATTCAGGTTCAGGTCCGGACTCAAGTCCAGAGGTTCAGGTTCAGGACTTATAAGTCCGGACCTGAACCCATGGCTTGTGTCAAGTTGTGTGAGTAACTAAAGTGAACTTATTGTGAGCTAATTATCAATTGAAAATTAACTCATAATCAACTCAAATTCATCAGGTTTATTGTGCTCCCTTCCAGCTTGTGTCTAGATTTCTCTACAAAGTACAAATGTAAAAAAAACACTTTTTGCCACTTAGTCTACAAATGACTGATGACAGCAACTACTACAAAGTTCAAACATTTATTTCATTTACCAAACTAAAGTAACCAAACAGTCCCTGAGTCCACTACACTGTAGTGACTGTACAGTCAGAGTGTACTGTACTGTCTGTACACCATGTATTTTCTACAACTCTACATGTGTACATTATACAGTACATACTACATACATAGTGATGTACATACATACTGTTAGAAATTAAAATCAATGTTGATATGGCGTAATTTTGAATTAAATACACTATTTAATTTAAATCAGTTTTATTCTGAAAAAACCGGAAGTTCACACTATTAACTTAATACTTTTATTCTGAAAATTCTTCACTTCCGGTTAGCATTAGCATGTGGCGAAATGCTACGTTTTCAAACCGTGAATCGAAGGTGAAATGACATGTGATGTTGTACACTGAGCACACTGGGATTAGCACTCATTTATTGACGTTGAATAACGTTTATCAGAGAATGTTTAAATAACCACAGACACCAGAATATACGTAAGTGCTAGTTTTTTTGCGAGTCCAAGTACCGGTTCCCGACGTTCCGGTTTTAACCGGACTTGAACCGAAACTTTTTACAAGTCCAGTACCGGTTCGGCGTAACCGGTACGCAGCACTACCCACCGGCTGCCTCCTTTACTGGAGTAACAACGGGGGCGGCGAGTGGGGAACCGTGTCTCATAATGGGTTCCCAGTTAACATCGTATGAAACGGATCTTGCCGAATTCAACGAGACATTATGGGGAAATGTGGAATTGTAGAGAGAGATGACTCTTACTCTGGGATAAATGCAATTGTTTTTATTCAATGCATTCGTCACAAACACATCACTTTTCATGACTTTACAGTGGGAGGAGGCGGAAGAGCTCGCCCTCACGTCTTGGGTGGTGAGGCACACAGCTCTCGCCGCCGGGACGCTTCCTCCCACAGCCCGTCATTTCCGGGAGGACGGCCCACCCCACTCCGAAGCTTTCTGACGGCGCGGAGCCGGAGCAGAGGCCTTTCGGGATCGCGCAGCCTATCCCTGCGGGTGCCGGTATTGAGCTGGTTCCGCGGGACCAGCCAAGGAGGTAGAGGGAGCAGCGGGAGCCATGGGTGCCTGAACCGGCGCCTTTCCCTCCTTCTCACCGTAGCGCAGCGCTCTCCGCTTTGAGGAAGAGGCAACATACGGCTGAGCTGCGACTTTTCTTCCTCCAAGCGTCTGAAACGCTGTGTGACCGATCCAAAGAGCCCTTCCGTGGATACGGGGGCCCCAAGGTGATCATCACGATCATTCCTGGAGAGAGTCGTGAGGGTATTACACGGCCAGCTGCGGCGGCCACACCATGAATCAGATTATTCATCTGCCCGATGCTGCGGTCCAAATAATCACTCCGATCCTGAGATGGAGAGGCGGGGGCGTCCTGTTGAGGAGTAATCAGCGACACGCCCAACACACCCAGATTATTCGCTGCTGCCGCCATCTGTGCTCCGAGCCGGAATATTTTATCGAAATATTCCAGCGACTCTCGGTCACGAGGCAGCGGCTTTTTATCCTCCGCCCATCCTGCTGCCTGTGGGAGCAGATGGGCAGCCATGCTCTCATCAAGGGGGGGCACGCCGGGACACGCTGTGTCCGTGCGGCCCTGCACCCTGAGGATCCCCACCACTGCGTTCAGAAGCCCACTCGGCCTCTTCCAGTTTACTGTGATGCCGTTTGGTCTACATGGTGCCCCAGCAACCTTCCAGAGGTTAATGGACAAAGTTCTTCTGGGGTGCGAGGACTGCAGTGCTGCCTACCTGGATGACTAGGTCATTTACAGCAGGACCTGGGAGGAACATCTCCATAACCTTCGTCGGGTCCTAGGTGCAATCCATGCGGCAGGACTCACACTAAACCTACAGAAATGTGAGTGGGCTAAGCAGGAGACTCGTTACCTTGGGTATCAGCTGGGGAAGGGTGAAGTCAGGCCGCAGGTGGACAAAGTTGAGGCCACCCTGAACAGTCCGAGACCTCGTACCAAGAAACAGGTACGGTCCTTTCTTGGCCTGGTTGATTGATTGATTGATTGAAAAGTTTATTAACAGCTTGTATATTGGGTACAGTACAGTACAGCTCAAAACATACAATTGTTAAGGGGATGCAGACCAGAGAAAGACTTTCGTCTTGTTTACATCAGGGTCCCCCATTTCCAATTCATCATGTCATTTAAGACATATAAGACATATTTAGACATACAGATGGCTTATTTACAATTTACATACAGGTGGTTTTTTACATACAGATTGCTTATTTACAATTTTCATTTTAGATTTCGTTCTAATACATCCTAACCAGACATTTAAGACATACCAAGTCTACAGATATACAGTTAGTAACAGAGTCTAAAATGCGAGTATATACATAGATGGGGGGGGGGGGAAGCTGTCCATTGAACGACAGGTTGAGATTTGTACCATTACCGGGGCCAGTTTTGCAATGCTCTCCCCCGAAGGTGCTCTTTAAGAGAGGTTTTGAAGGTAAGTATAGTTTTACTTTCCTTTACAGTTGTGGGAAGAGCGTTCCACCTTGATGTGGCAGAATTGCGAATTGCTGGTTGGATGGTATCGACGTTTCATTCCTCAGTTTGCCACTCTAGCAGTTCCGTTGACCAACCTCACGTGCAAGGCTGCTCGTAATCCTGTGGAATGGAATGTGAGTGTGAAAGGGCTTTCCAGGAGTTGAAGGAAAAACTGTGCTCGTCTCCGGTATTGCAGAGTCCTGACTTCGAAAGACGCTTCCTGGTTCAGGTGGATGCCTCTGGAGTGGGCCTCAGTGCAGTGCTGGCTCAGGGAGAACCAGGAGAGGAACGTCCAGTGTTGTATCTCAGCAGGAAACTTCTGCCCTGTGAAACCCGGTACTCCACAATCGAGAAGGAGTGTCTGGCAATCAAGTGGGCATTGGACAGCCTAAGGTACTACCTACTCAGGAGGGAATTTGACCTCCAGACGGACCATAGAGCCTTGACATGGATCCAGACCATGAAGGACCGGAACGTCAGGGTGACTAGATGATATCTTGAACTACAACCGTTCAAGTTCTGTGTGTGGCACAAAGCAGGCAAGGAAAACGTCACTAAGGCTTCTGTGGTCAGAAATATAGAATATTTTTGACCTATTTGATTTATTGTGTTTAAATAATTTGCCTTACATTTTGAATATGTTTGCAGATAAGAATAACAGTAATTAAGGGTATAAATAGTGGATTGTCCTATGGGGAGGGGCTTAACATATATAAACCTCTGGCCACAAGTGTTTTGAAGTTAGTCTGACTGTGGCTGTGGAGCAGAGAGCTACCAGTTATATGTCCTCGACCTGTATGTATATTGAGGTTTGTTTTCTTTCTGTAGATCCTTGTTACTTTGTGTTCTTTCAGCATTTTGGCTGTTAATAAAAGCACCTAAGGATACATTTTTTGTGACTCTAGCCATCTTATTTAATTCCTAGTTTTTTCATCGACCCTTTTTCAACAGAGGACACATGTAATAAAGGGATCTACAAAAATGTGTGACCTACAGTGAGATGGTAACAGGCATGCGCTTAGGGCCCGCGCTCCAGCCAGTTTCTGTGGGGTGACGCATCTGAGGTGAGGCAGATCTCATCTCTGCCTCACCTCACCCCACAGAAACTGGCTGAGCGCACTCACAAAATAAGTGCCCGTGCTAAATTAGTGTCCGCGCTCCAGCCAGTTTCTGTAGGGTTTATTTGACGCAGAGCTCGTCCCTGCAAATTTGCCGATTTTGACTATAAAAAGTGATTGGAATCAAACAGAAATCACATTTACAACACAGATCAGTGGAGACCTTTTATTATTATTATTTAGTTTTTTTCCGTTACATTGGAGTATGACAGCTGAGGCTCTGCCTCCCCTGACTGCACGTCGCTGAATTACATACACGCTATATCGCCCCCCTTGACAGTGAAACGCCACACTTGAGGTTTAGATTATTTCCCTGTCTCAATCAAAATGGAACTGTATGAAATAAAACGGCCCATTTGTGTTGTAGTAAATAAAAAGGGATCACTGTGAACGTGACGTGTGATAGTCAGTGTTGTGCTAGTTACTGAAAACCAGTAACTAGTTACCATTACTAGTTACTTCATTTCAAAAGTAACTCAGTTACTTTACTAGTTACTTACACATAAAAGTAGTGCGTTACTGTGAAAAGTAACGTTTTCGTTACTTGGGAAAAGGGCTCCCATTAATTATTCTCCAATGCAATAACAGTAAATGAAGGCTATAAGGATAGCCTTCATTTCAGTACTGTTATTGCATTGGAGAATAATACAATCTGTTGATCAACTTGACATGCATTATATGCAATCTGGATTGCATCGATATTAGCTGGCTTTCCATTTTTGTATATTCTTTCTCCAGGTAGTTGGAAAAAGTTTTCCGTCACATATGCCGTGTGCCGCCCGGACATGCTATCATGCTAACTAGCTCCCTGAAAGCGGGTGACTCCACTGTAGTAATAGCCTGCATGTGTTCTACAACATACCGTGCAATGGCTTTATCGACTTTTCCCTGGCTAGCAGTCCCTTGGTTAAAATCCAGCCGCTGTTGCTTAGGTGGAGGTGGAGTGGCGTCGGCTGAGTCTCTGTGGTCTTAGCTACTAGCTTCGTCCCAGCATGTTGTTTTTGCAGATGTTTTAAGAGATTTGAATGACTGGTTTGGGCAGTAGATAGGATCTTTGACCCGCCAAGACACAACTTACATTTAACTAAAACGTTCTTTTCTTTGTGCTCGACAAAAGTGAAATAGTGAGAATATCTCCAGGTGGAGAAACTAGACTTGAGCTCCGCCGCCGCCATGATAGTCTTGTTAGTAAACAACACAAACACGCCCACAGCCCGTCTCCGCATGTGACACAGGAAGTATCTAAGTACATTTACTCAAGTACTGTACTTAAGTACAGTTCTCATCTCTGTTCGCCTGGCTGTTGACTATATAAAAAAACGAACACAGTAACGGAGTAACGCACCATGTAGTAACGGTAACTGAGTTACTGAATTTAAAAAGTAATGCGTTAGAGTACTAGTTACTGCCAAAAATAACGGAGTTACAGTAACGCGTTAGTCCCAACACTGCTTACCAGTGAGCAGAAAGCAGTGGTTTCTATATGAACAATAAAGAATTCAAAGAACCTTTCACAAACAGGTATTTCATAACTGCTTACAGCAGGGGTGGCAAACTCATTTCAGTTAAGGGGCCACATACTGCCCACTTTGATCTAAAGTGGGCCAGACCAGTAAAATCATAGCATAATAACCCACAGGCCCTATAACGACAATATTTCTGTTTAAGTGCAAATAAGTAGGCTACAAGTACATTCGGAAAATGTCCACATGTAATGAGACGCAAAACGTTATGAACAAACTGACATTTATTAAGAAAAAACAAGTGCAATTTCAAGTGCTACACATATGTTCTTTACAACAGATCACAGTTTCCACCTGAACTGACTCACCACAAAATACAAATAAAAACGTGGGAGCTATTAAGTGAGGAGTTTGAGTTACCCCCCTTGCCTTGAAGATATAACATTTCTATATTTTAAAAAGAAGTTGGGCAGTGCCACATCAAATCAAACTATTGTTTGCCTAATGCAGCTGCTGATTGACCTTATAATACACAATGTTCTATGACATAATAATATAACATGTTCAAATATTTCAGTAGGTTCTTATTTTCACGTCACTGATTAATTTGCTCCTGAAACTTGACATCTTTTAGCCCTCACAATGGCATCAATATCAGGCTTAAAATCCTGACTAGCAGCCAATTTAATGAGTTCATTCAGGCACTTGTGTGTGAGTCTTGAGCGCAGCTTTGTTTTAGTAATGTTCATTACAGAGAAAACCTGTTCACAAAGGTAGGTGGTCCCAAACATGCTCAAAACTTTTGCTGCCAGGGCTGTCAATTTGGGGTATCCTGGCAAAAGATACCGATAAAATGTGCCCAAGTCCGATGAGGCCAATTTGTCCTTTAAATCCTGATCACATTGTAAGTCGATTATCTCAAGTTGTATGTCGACGGGCAGATCCGCAGCCTTAACTGCAAATGGCGAGCGAAACACTGCAAACTCTGTCTCAAGCTCACCAAAGACCTGAAACCGCCGCTCAAACTCCCGCAGCAATTCCGTAATGTTGTCTTTGTACCGACTCATGTCAGCAGTAACTCCGGTCATATGCACATTTCTTAGATGAGGGAAATGAGCAGGGTCACCACTTGACAGCTGTGTCTCCCACAAAGCCAGCTTCAACTTAAATGCGCGTATGCTGTCATAATATTCTGTGACAACTTTTTTGCGACCTTGCATCGTTATATTCAGATTATTCAAGTGCTCTGAAATATCCACCATAAATGCAAGGTCCTGCAGCCATTCTGGTTTTTTAATTCATGCACTGGCTTACCCTTTTTCTCCATGAACTGTCCAATTTCCTCGCGTAGATCAGAAAAACGCTTCAGCACGGCACCTCGGCTCAACCACCTTCAGTGTGATATGGTAGGCTACAGGTGATGTCTTTATCACTGAGGAGGCTGTCGAACTGACGGTGATTCAGCCCTCTGGCTCGGATGAAATTAACAGTTTGGACAACCACTTTCATGACGTGATCCATTTTTAACGTCTTGCAACACAATGCCTCCTGGTGCAAAATACAGTGGAATGTCCAAAAACGATCTCCTCCATTTGCTGCTTGTACTTTCTCCCTGAATTTCGTGGCAACACCTGCTTTTTTCCCGATCATTGATGGTGCGCCGTCTGTAGCCAGACTGACAGCACGGGTCCAGTCCACTCCGACCCTGTCCAGTGCTTCAACGAGAGCGCTAAAAATGTCATCCGCTTTAGTGGTGTCTGTCATAGGAACCAACTCAAGGAACTCTTCGGTGACCGTCAAAGTCTCATCTACACCACGAATGAATATGGCCAGTTGAGCAACATCTGTAATGTCAGTGCTCTCATCGATTGCAACTGAAAATGCTACGAATGACTTGACTTTTATTTTTTTCTGGCTATCCAAATCTGCTGAAAGATCGGCAATCCTATCCTTCACTGTATTCCTCGTTAGACTAATGTTGGAAAAAGCCTGTCGCTTCTCAGGACACACGATTTCTGCAGCCTTCAGCATGCATGTTTTCACAAACTCACCCTCAGAGTATGGCTTTGAGGCTGATGCTATTTCGTTAGCAATGAGATAGCTGGCTTTCACGGCTGCGTCACTTATATCTCGGCTCCGGGTAAAAACGGCCTGTTGTTTCTTTAGACCTGATAGCAGGTCATTTATCTTTTCTTTTCTCCGTTGTCCTTGCAAGCAGTCGTATTTCTCTCCATGGTGAGTCTCATAATGGCGGCGAATATTATATTCTTTGGGCACAGCAACTTGCTGCGAACACACCAAGCATACAGGTTTTCCATTTACCTCTGTAAAAAAATAGGATGCGGTCCATTTTTCTTGGAAAACTCGGCACTCCGTGTCCACTTTTCTCTTTTTTGACAGAGACATTTGGGGATGAGAGTGTCAGAGGTTATTGACTGCAATCACTACTCTTACTCATCACTTTTTTTTACAGTCTGGCTGCGCTCTCACTGGTACCGGTGCGGTAGTGCGCCCACTAGTGGAAGGATTCAAAATAGCAGTTTTTTTTCCCTCCTCTCATACAGTAGCCTACTTAGCAAAATCCTTCAGCTCCGTGGGCCAAGCTGGAATGCCTCCCGGGCCGGATCCGGCCCGCGGGCCGTATGTTTGCCACCCCTGGCTTACAGTAAGGAAGACATTTAAACTATTATTGGCAGTCACAGTCTGCTGTATACTAAACACCATGTTGTGTCTCGTCAAATGTGTTAGTTTGTTTATGTATTTTGTCTGTCATTTCCTGTTTTATTTTGTATTTACCTCTTGTCTTTCATTTCAGGCCCTGTTTGTTCCTCCCTTTGTGTGTTTTTCCCGCCATCATCAGGCGCCATCCACTCACCTCATGTTCAAACAGTCCTGTCTCTCCCCTGTCCTGTGTCAGTTTGTTTTGTTTGTTTCCCCGAATGGTCGTGCCAAGCCTCAGCTCTGAAAGGATCGCTTTTCACTCATGTCAGGTTTTGTTATTTTTTTTGTTGGCTTAAGTTTTTATTAAGTCCTGTTTTTGTTACGCTAGTTTTGTCCTCCTTGAGAGCGTTTTTTGTTATCTCCACCACCTACTCTGTTAAGAGGAATGACCTGAACTGTGAAAATAAATATACCTTTTTTTATATTCAAGACTTTGTCTCTGGGTCGTGCATTTGGGTTCATCAGTTTGTGTCGAGGTCCTGACCCACCACTCTCTCTGACAGAACACCTCACTGAGTGATTTCACTCATATGTCTAACTTTCAGGTTTCTCTTTTCAGCCGCAGACCCCATGTCGCCTCTTTATGTGCGTCGCTAAGTTCCTCGTACTTGTGTACTTTAAAGCGGCACGGCATCATTTACAATTTGCTTGCGATTTGTCAAGTTGTCCGTCTTTCTTGAAAAATCCGAAGTGTTGCCAGACGTTTGATTTGTAGCTATTTTTCGGTGCGTTGTGTTTCTCTTTCTCCTCGACTTCCATGTGTGTTGATCACTGAGACTCTCGGCCTCCGTAGTGCGAAGCAAAGATCAAAGATCGTCTCTGCTGAGTGCTGACAGGATGAGAGGATATTATATGAATGAATAGTTTTACCGATGCAAAGACGCTACAATCGATGCATCGCGAGTTCAACCCAAACTGTATTCAATGTGCACTCTTTCAACCGGTGCACTCGCATTTCTAACGTTTATGTCGGTGCACCGAATCTGTGAATCTTAACATCCCTAGTTCACATGCATCTGTATGCGCTCATACTGTCGGTTGTGCTTGATGGCATTTCCCTTCTGCCTGGGGCCCCAGTGTCTTGGGGTGCCACTGGCTGTGAAAACTACACTGCGCATGCTCAGAGTAGTTTTTCATTCAATGTGTGTCAGGCAAAAAAAAGTTGGGCAAAGCGCTTGCAGCTCCACTAAAACGTCATCTCATGAGTCAGAGCTGATTGGCTGTAAGTGTGTGTGTGCCTCGAAAAGTGTAGTTATGAAGAGGAGACGAGAGAGCTTTGACTACTGTACATCACCAGCGCTAAATAATAAGTTGTTTGTTGTGCCCCACCAGTTTTGTACATTTAAAAACGCCATTGAGCCTACATTATCTAAGCATTATTGTATGAGCATTATTAACGGACATTTTGACTGGCAGGTTTTGAATTGACCGTTTTTTTTAATACATTTTACCAGCTAAAAACCGGCTAACGAAAAACCGGATTCCAGGTCAGTATCTTGATGAATACTCTTTAGCTACATGTTGGAGTTCCCAAAGAAAGACTTTAGGTTTTTCCCTTGACTACAGCAGACTCACTGTATATCTATTTTGGCTTACTTATGTGCAGGGATCTAGAGCAAAGCCCTGTATCGCCAGAATATCAGAGCCAGTATTTAGTTTTTTATAAGAAAGGCCACCTAATTGTGACGTCTGTAGTCAACGCACTATAAAAGACTACAAATCCCACGGCGCCTCCTCTAAAAGTGACAGTGATGGGCAATCTGCTAGAAAGACGCCGTCGAGGAACAGTTTTTAACCGTAAAACTACCCTTTAAGTTATTAAGTTATATAAGCCTTATCAAGAAGAAAGAATACCTAAGTTGTTTGTTATTTTATTTGAGTTTTGCTTATTTGTTTTGAATATTGTAAAGGCCTCTTTTCTTTGTTGCACATGTAAAAGTTTGTTATTTTATTTTTGAGCAAACCCATCGCTTAATACCATCCAAACCATCGGAGGCCAAGCAAATCTTCAAACTGTAAGTAACACAAATATAAAGGAAGAAAACGGTCTGTTTTAAGGCCCCTACACACCAAGCCGATTTCGGCCGTCGATAGATGTCGATAGATGTCTGGCCGTCGATGAGCGTCCTGTCACCCTACTCAGATTGGGGTGTCCCACACCGTCGTGTCTTTTCGGCCGTGCCGACACCCTCCACCCTCGATTCAACATGTCGAATCGGGGAGCTGTCGGCAAAAGGCTGTCGGCAAAGGAAATCACTCTGATTGGCTGTTCAGCTTAGCGAATCAGTGCATGAGAAGCGAAACGGAAGTAAAGAAGGCACACACAGACGGCTATTATTTTTCATTTTCATCTCACCTGGACGCAAGAATTTATTTTACATCATGGCGATCTGGAATGAAGAAACCGAAGACCAACTCAGTTGCCATGTCATTTGCTGCCACATTTCCTGCATGAGGTGGACAATAGCTTCTTCAAGTATTTAACGGACAGGACCCTGGACGATATGGCTATTTTTTTTATTGTAGGCCTATTACTTACTATTTTTATCTTATTGTATTTTAGTCGATTGTTTACATTGATATTGTTTACATTGACACATTGATTGTTCTACATTTGATAATAAACCACTTTTTACCGCTACTGCAAAATACAAAACTTTATTTCGTACCTTCATTCTACAGCCATTAGATAACACATTAGAATGAGGATACAATTAGCTATACTACAATACAAGTCAGAAGATACAGATGTACATGATGATACATCATTTGCCTGTCAGTGTTATGATGTTGTATATTAATATAATCTTGGATTATAATTACTGATGCTTGGAATGTGGTAGCAGCAGTACTTTAAGGTTGACAGCCACAATGCTTAAATAGTTTATTTCATTTTGTATATATCACGCAGTCTGTCTTCCGGTTGCCTCTTTTGAATGACAAATACACACTAAAGCCGCCTGCTGGTAAGGAGAGTTATTGCCACTCACGCATGCGCAGTTTGTACGTGCTACTTGGCCGTTGGCTGAAGTCTTTGCGGTGTGTTCCAGTTCGACACATGGCCAAGACGCAGGAGACGTGAGGCGACAACAGTCGTGTTCTTTGGTGTCAACTTGGTGTGTAGGGTCCTTTAGGCGTCTAGTGGCTTAATAGATAAACAAGGAAGGAAGCCACGACACTGACAAATACATACAGACAACCATTCCGACTCACATTTAAACCTATAGGCAATTTAGAGTCTCGACCTCACCTAGCCTGCATGTGTGGGGATAGAGGGAGGACAGACTAATAGAGACAGATGAACAGACGTGTGCTACAATCCAGAATCACAGACCTTAGGCAGTGAGGTCCTGGAGCCGGAGCTCTGTGTGGTCATGGTCAGCACTGTGGTGATGCCCAGAGCCACTCTGGCTGGGGCAGCATCCATGTTGATCCAGAAGGACACCCAGGACAGTATGACAATGAGCAGAGAGGGGATGTACATCTGGATCAGGTAGTAGCCCATCTGACGCTCCAGGTGGAACCGCACTTCAATACAAGTAAATTTACCTGCAACAAAGCATTATATTGGCTTATTTATATCATATCATTTCATGACACACTTCTGAAGCTCTGAAGAAAAACAGGGCGCAATTCTGATCTTACAAGCCATTAATGGCTGAATGACCTGTGCATCAACCTAGGCTTCCCCTACACTTGGATATTCTGGATGTGCATGCTAAAACGATGTCTGCAGGCATTCAGTCTTAAAAATGATTAAACAGGAGTATGGCTACAAAGATCTGTCAGGATTAGGGTTGAATCCAAAACACCACATCTCTGTTTGTCTTTTATATGGTCAGATCATACTTAATGGAAAGGCAATATCAGTATGGATGTTTCTTCCTTTTGGATTAGATTTTTTTTCTTGACTTGATCATACAAATATGAAATGAAATGAGGCAACCGGCTCATATTGTGTGCAGTGGCGGCGCCAGGGTATGGCTGGGGTAGGCTACAGCCATACCAAGAAATGGCTTAGCCCCACCATGAAAAATGATGTTAAAGTAAGCAAAATAAAGTCCGCCAACTCGCGGAGTAAATTGCACAGACAGCAGTTAGTAAGATTGATTTCAGCAGCCACTTGTCTGGAAATACCGAAGACCAGAAACGGTTTTGAAAACTTTTGTCACGTAGTGATCGTCTTCTCAATAAAACATCTTTGATAATATCTTCTGGCCAATCAGAATCAAGATAACGGCGTGGTGTTGTTGCAGGAAGTCCCGATACATCAATACAACATTACGTGTTGATAGAAATCAACACGTAATGAAATCAGACCCCACGGTTTGATGATTGATAGGTGTGTGGGCTGTCTTTCATTTTGACACACAGAACAATGGGGGCTATCCACCCTTATCCACAATGTAAAGTCATTCACACAGGCTCTTCCCTCTTCTCTCTGTGAGGAGCAGCAGGTTCAGCTTTCAGAACAAAGTAACACAAAATGAAATACCATTAATTTTTTTTAAATATGTCGTGTAGTAATAGATGTATTTATTTGTCTTCTCAAGAGAGTACCAGAATGTGTATTTTATGTTAGTATTTCAAAAAATCTCCTGGGGGGGAATCCCCCCAGACCCCCCTGCAGGGGTTGGGTTTTCAGCATGTCAACTCTTTCACTTGTGGGGAAATTGCAGGATTGGCTCCAGGTCACCCTTTTTATTTACTACAAGACAAATGTGCCTTTTTATTTCATACAGTTCAATTTGGATTGAGACAGGGAAATAATCTGAACCTCACGCGTGGCGTTTCACTGTCAAGGGGAGCGGGTATGTAATTACATTGCAAATACTGACTTGAGCCCCACCACTGTATGGGTTAGCCCTACCATAGATTACCCAACACAAATACTCCGGAGCCGCCACTGATTGTGTGTGTGTGTGTGTGTGTGTGTGTGTGTGTGTGTGTGTGTGTGTTACGGTACTGTGTCATGCTGCTTATGGCAGTGTGTGTGTGTGAGTGAGTGTGAGATTGTGTTTGAGTGGGTGTGTGTCACCTGTGTTGTAGTGCTTGGTGCAGTATCTGAGGTCTGATTCATCTTTGAGCAGGAACTGTGGCAGTGTAAGGCCTTCAGCAATTTGGACAGGTCCATTCTCCTGCCACTCAAAGATCAGGTCGTTCATGGTGTAGCCAACTGAAACCATCAAACACAGGACATTCCAATTATCAACAACTAATATAACATTATTCAACACAAAGGACATGGAATATAAACTATATAAGTCATATGTGACATGTTTAACAAAGGGTGTCGCTGAATTATTCTCAGTTATTTTACTCTAACTTTCAGCAGGTACTGTAGTTTCAGTGGGTGCTTAGAGCTGATTCCTCTTTTTATATTTTAGATTGTTGCGCACCCCCCCACATTGTTTTGTCCATGAGAAAATGACCCTGCTTCTTTCTTGATTTATTAGACCATTGAACATTTGCTTCATCCACTAGTTCAAAATCTTCTTCAACACTATCAGTCCTGCACAACCCCCCACATTTAGCACATTGCACATTGTAACTGCATATAGTTAATTTGTACTGGTATATCTATATTTGCAAAAAATCTGCCAAAGTCTTTAAATCACTATTTCCCAAATCAATGCTACATGTATAGCAGCGATTACATTCCAGTGTCTGTTGCATTTTAACACAGATAAATGTTGTCACTAGTTCATAGAATACAATAAAAAAAAAAATAGGTTAATTTTACCCAAACACAAAACTATAAATAGTCAAACCAGTATAATTCGTAATGCTGCTGTGGTCTCTTCATTTTCTCCATAGCTGTATCTTCAAAATGTACTCAAAAGTATTGATAGTATTTCTACTCAACATAAGCATTCACATGTAAGCGGCAGTAGAAGGGTGCAGCAATCTATTATTCATTTGCCAACAGTGTTTTGCATTTCCTTTGTAATTTCACGATACTAAGTAAGCATTACATGGAACATCTCAAGATCAGTAAAAGTACAACCAAAATGTATTTAAGTAGAGCACTTGAGTATGTGTATGAGTATATTTGACCGAGCTCAAAACACAATATACAAACAATGTATTTACAAGCACAAGCATGCTCAGTGTGTGCAGGCAAGGCAAGGCAAGTTTATTTATATAGCACCTTTCAACACAAGGCAATTCAAAGTGCTTTACAAAAATGAAAGACATTCAGAAAATGGCATTTAAAAACAGTCATTAAAAAGCAAAGATAATAAAAACAAACATTAAAATAATTTTTTTTAACACTTCATATTAAGGTACACAAATTAACCATCAACTAGTTGTTAAGTAACATGCATATTATAGGCTCTGTATTAGTCATTATAAAACACTTATTAATGCCTTATTTTACATGACCATATTCTACAAGTAATAAGCCAATAGTTGAGAGTTTTTCCTCAATAACACTCTAATTAGTGCTTATTTATTGCAAGTAAGGAAGTTGCTGTACATGAGTTTTGGTCTTACTATGCTCTGCTCAATATGGGCCCAATAAGACACTACTACCACAAGAATAGTAATTCTCCCATCATAACACTTAACAAATATGATCTATTCTTATGTAACAAGACATTAAACTATAAGTGTTAATTGTGTCTAAATAACTAAAATGTAGGTATCTTGAGGTATCAGAGTCCATGACTACATCTAGATTTCTGGCTTTATCTGTTGTTTTGAACATTGCAGACTGAAGCTCAGCGCTAACTTTTATACGTTCTGCCTTGGCTCGAAAGCCATTACCTCAGTTTTATCTTTGTTTAATTGGAGAAAGTTCTGACACATCCAGTCATTGATTTGTTCAATGCACTTACTCAGTGTTTGAATTGGAGCATAGTCTCCTGGTGAAATGGTTATGTAAATGTGTGTGTCATCTGCATAGCTATGGTAACTTATTTTGTTGTTCTTCATTATCTGAGCATGTAGATGTTAAAGAGAAGAGGCCCCAAGATGGAGCCTTGAGGAACCCCACATGTCATATTTGTCAACTCAGATGTGTATTTACCAGAGGTGGGGGACTCGAGTCACATGACTTGACTCGAGTCAGACTCGAGTCACATGACTTGACTCGAGTCAGACTCGAGTCGCATATTTTTGGACTTGATACTTGCTTGACTAACATTGATAAAAGACTTGACTTTGACTTGGTATTCATGACTTGAGACTTGACTTGAGACAGATGACTCGAAAGCACTTTACTTTTTAAAATTAAATATTTGTATTTGTTTTTGTATTGTAGGGAGCCCCTAAAGGGCAATGAAAAAAAAGACACTGTATCTCGTTCGCAAGAGAAAGTTACCGGAGCGCCAAGTAGGAAGAGGAGCACACAGGAGACAACCGTTTCATTGCAGACTGTAATGTTTATGTTGGGAAATGGCAGTGCATACATTATTTTAGATATATTTCGAACTCGGACACTCATTCACTTCATGAAATCGCTACAGCACCAGGAGGCAGCGGGACGTGTAACTCCGCCTCTGAGAAGAGCAGCAACAGCGCCTTCACTGTGTTTACTTTCATTAGAACAGCTAAAGAGCGACCGCTGGCTGCTAAGTTTTAACCACATACACCTCTGCACACACACACACATCAAACTGCCCGATCAATCCCCTACTCGTTTTATGAAGGAGATGTCCGGTCACTAAGGCGCATGATGTGTGTGTGTGTTTTTGTGCTCTGCTCAGCTCTGCTCTGTGTGTGTGTTCGCTGTGGTTGTGTGTGTCCAACAACGGCATTTGTTTTGAAATTACCATGAACAGTACTTCAACTCCATATGTATATGTGGTGGGTGTTCCCAAATGAAAGAAATGTGTTTAATCTTAATGTCGCACTGTCTGCACACAAACACACACATATCATGCACCCTGGTACATACACTATTCCGTTGTATTGGCTTTGATGCAATATTTCTTTGTGCACAGACACAGTTACAGTAGGAACACAATGAGACAGTGTCATATGGGAGCACCTTAGACAGACCATGGAGGAATGCTGTGATCCTGCTGAAGGGGAGCCAGGGCAGGAGGCTTAACATGTTGATGTAACATATTTGTGTTGTACTCCTGTTTTCACTTTAGAGCCCTTTTAGAATTGATCGGGGTATAATTTCAGCGCCCCACTCTCCATTGCTGTTTATGTTGAAAATAAAACACAACTTTTCATACCCACAATATTTTAACTGATTTAAATGCGGAAACTGCGGTTATTCATCAGAATTTCGTATGACTTGACTTCTGACTTGCTTCACCTGAGCAATGACTTGACTTGACTCTCAGCACAGTGACTCGGGACTTGCTTGAGAATAGTGGGTTAAGACTTGAGACTTGCTCATGACTTGCACATGTAGGACTTACTCCCACCTCTGGTATTTACCTATAGAGACAAAGTTGTTTCTGTCCTTTAAGTAGGATTCAAACCAATTTTGCACTGTCTAGTAATATGTTGTGGTCAACAGTGTCAAACGCAGCACTGAGATCTAATAATACTAACACTGAAGTTCTGCCACTGTCTGTGTTTAAGTGGATGTCATTAAAGACCTTAACAAGAGCAGTCTCAGTGCTGTGGTTTGGACGAAAGCCTGACTGGAAAACATCCAAAGTTATTTAAATGCAGTAAATTACTCAGCTTTTAAAAAACAACTGTGTCAATGATTTTACCTAGAAATGGGAGGTTTGATATGGGCCTGTAATTGTTCATTACTGAAGTATCTAAGTTATTATTTTGAAGAGCGGTTTAATGACTGCAGTTGCAGGGCCTGTTGAAATACACCTGAGTGAAGAGACTTGTTTATCAGTGGCGGCTGGTGGAAAATATTTTAGGTGGGGCTGTGGACATTTTTGAGAAAAGACCCCTTAAATTATGACTTCTGGTGATGTTAGAGGGGGGGGGGGACTAATTGAGGCTTAAAAATATGAGAAGACTGATCAATACCTCCATAATCTTCAGTGTGGTTAGCTATGAATCTTCCAAAACTTACAAACACCTTGTCCTGGACATAGTTTCTATAAACTCTGCAACAGTACAGTAGGCCCACACAAACTGCAGAACACCGGGGCTTTGGGAACACTCAAAATTACTTACAATTATTTCATTCCCATTTAACCTGGCTTTTCCACCCCGTTTTTTTTCTCACTAAACTGTGTCTCAGGGCTTCAGAAAATGTAATAAACTATTCATGTGTCCTACTCATTCAAGAAACTCAGCTAACTAATGATATGAACCATGTTTACCGAAACAAAACACAAGTCTCACAAGAAGCGTCTAAATGAGTCCTGAGCAAAAATATGCTAACGCACTCTAGGTAGAAATCAATCGATATACTTATCGGATATGCACAAACAAGCTTAGCTAACAAGCTGAGATTCCACAGATTCTAGAAATATAAGTATCATCACTGAGCGATCAGAACTCGCGACAGGGGAAGCAAATACAGACATCACACGACGTAGCTTTAGGTAGCAAAACACGGAGATATGCTCACCTTTTGCTGTTATTCTGATCAAAAACGAGAAAAACGCAACTGATGGTTAATCCAATGTGTCCGTCAATTACATTTTTTTATTGATAATCCATAATTACATTTTTATGTAAAAAACTGAGTTTTCCTATTACTGTAGCTGCTAATGATAGCTTCCAGAGTGTATGACAGCTTCCTGTTTTGTCTCCTTGGATACAAGTCCAAACAACTCACAGACTGCACCGGGCGCTGACGTAGGCGCCCTGTGACCATCAGATTTGACGACGCTGATTGGCTGAAATTATATTTCGGCGGCATAGTTTAAAGATAGCAACAGTTGGCTTCTGCTGCACTTGCTGCACTCTCGTCTGGGCGCTGTGCATAGCGCCCAGACAAGAGAGGGTAATGATACACGGGCAAGGACAGGCAGGAAATATGTGATTTATCAGTAACTTTAGACATCACAACACAATTTTAAACGAGATTTTATTGTAGATTATACATTTTACTGATACCAATTGCTGATACCATCTTGATAAAAATGGTTCATATCTTCAGTTAGCTGAGTTTCTAACCGTTAAGTGAGTATGACACATTAACCTGTTAAGCGCGAGAGCCCCGGTAGAGGGGCTGCAGGTTTTCTTTTCATACCAGATTAACGGGAAGAAACTCAGCTAACTGACAGTACCATTTTTACCATTTTTACCAAAACAAAACACAAGTCTCATAAGAAGCGTCTAAATTACCCCTGAGCGAAAAAATGCTAACGCACTTAGCACAGAACTCAAGGTAAAAATACCCTTATTACTTATCGTAACTGCACATACAAGATATACGATTAAAACTGAGATTAGACAGATTATATAGGTATTGATCAGAACTCGCGACAGGGGAAGCAAACACAGACATCACAACACGTAGCATTACGGAGCAAACACGGGAGATCGTCTCACTTTAGCTGTTATTCTGATCAAAAGTCGTATTCAATGGCATTAAAACGAAAAAAACGCTGCTGAAGGTTAATCCATAGGTTAATCCAATGTGTCTGTGTCACTTTGAAAAAAATATTGATAATCCATAATTCAATTTGTATGCAAAAATCGGAGATTTAATATTAGCTGCTAATGATAGCCACCAGAGTGTATCGCAACTTCCGGTTCCAGGGCATTCTGGCTGTGCAGCACTCATTCACCAACAGTGTTGGGTGTAACGCGTTACAAAAGTAACAGAGTTACAGTAATATATTACTTTTTGCTGTAACGAAGTAATGTAACGCATTACTAATGAAATGTGGGTAATATATTACCCGTTACAATGCTCAGTAACGCAGTTACAACACATTTTAACCCGAAATTAAATGGTGATTTGTTTTTTAAGAATGTACTAACATAGAGAGACATTCCGACACCAGACAAATTGTGCGGGTAGATTAGTAAACCTGGTGTTTACCCTTCAGGCTTCGCGTCGGGATCTTCGGGGCAGTTGAATTTTATGCACCCTCTATTCAAAAAAGAGAACGGAGCGAAAAATACAAACAACAAATGGTGTCAGGTGCGCGTGACCTGCTCCGCTGCGCGTGCATCATTTCAAAGTGCTTCAGCAGTGACACACATCTGTGGATAATCATTTATACGAAAATGGTTAAAGCAACCATCACTAAACGCCAGCAACACTGCATCTACTGCAGACAGTAGCAACGGGTCAGATGGGGACATCACGTTACCCTCCGTTGTGGACACTAGCTTACTCCCGCCTGACTCGCCGCCCTCGCCCCCGGAGCAGCAGTCTTCGTCTCCCCAAACTACGCCGCCCCTCTGCGGCCCGCAGGTGCCAGGATACCACGGCAAAACAGAGCCTGCCCAGGTATATCTAAACAAGTACCCGCCTGTACAGTGGGGTTAGGCGGTCATTTTGCAGCTCGTGGTATACAAATAGACAAGGGCTAGAATATTCATGTGAAATAGTGCCATATTCTGCCATGCCTGTAGAAATGTTGGGTCAAACATAATGCATACAATAGCACAGATGCCTTTACCACGAATGGCTACAAAAAGATCTCATATCCCAAGTTTATCAACAAGCTGATGTTGCAGCTGAAATGTTCTCCAGGTCACAAAGTCAACCTCACATGATGATGTGATCCAGTTTTCAAGCACAGTAAATATTCTCTTCCCAGAGTATATGATGGGACCAAAGTGATGATTTAGTACATGGTTTTAATAATACTTTTGCTTTTCAATGTTTGCCATTTCAAACCATGAGCTGGTTCAAATCATATTTGCCTTGATTTACGATATGTTCTCATTTGTTTTATCAGTACAGCTTTGAAGCTTTTGTGCTTTTCCTTGCCACAGTCCACTTTGGACTATATGAGATATTTCAGGATTGCACTTTTAACTCACTTGAAATGTTCTCACTTGCTTGGTTTCAAAACATAACAAATGCCATAATGTGTTCATTGGGACCATCAATGCTATTTGTCATTGCTGTTGCCGGCCACTATTGCTCATGTAAACCTGCTACTGCTACGCCCCCTGTAACCTCAGAGGCACCCTGAGTCATTTTGTTCTGGAGCCGGGCCTGTACACGGCCATATACTAAACACACTACAGAGCCCATTCCGTGTCCTGTTATTGTTTACTTCCTGTCTGCCTTCTTCTGGTGATTTATCTGACGTCCAGCGCTCCGTCTTTTAACCTCTTTTCCTTTCTCTTTCTGGATCCTCCTTAGCAACCTTCATTATAGTCCTTGACAGTCTGTACTGCTGGATTAACAACGTATCACATGTTAAGAAGCTACAATCAGAGTCGAGTATTCAACTAAGCCGTGTAATACAAGTTGTTAGTAGCCTTAAGGGCCTACACAGTTGTTATGCTATACCACATTGCCCTTCACTGGATGTAGAATGAGCTGCACTAAACTACATGTTAGCATTTCAAACACCTAGCCATTCTTTTGTGGTTATTTTGGTGAAAGTAACTAAAAAAGTAACTAAAGTAGTGTAACTCATTACATTTCAGAGACAGTAATATTGTAATGTAACTTATTACTTTCAAAAGACAGTAATAAGTAATATGTAATATATTACATTTTGGAAGTAACTTGCCCAACACTGTTCACCAATGGGTAATGTTTAGATGGATTTTAGGAACTTCCCCTCGATTCTATTGGCTCTAATGGTTAAAAAGAGGTGCCAATCATCAAAATCGAACGAGGGGGGCCAGAGATATGGAAAATGCACCCAAATGACCCCAGAAGTGTTTTTTTTTCAAAATCTAAAGAAAAAAGGTTAAATGTCACTTGTTTTGCATCAATCTCGATACAGGGTACTTATTATATGTTAAAGTTGGAATTCCTAAAGCTTTTAGTCTACTAACCCATCATTCAAGGGTGGTTTTCACTATAAATAATGTTTTATCTTTGGACGGACACTATACTTTTCAATTGAAAATCTGAATTTACTTTAAAATAAAAATATCTATATTGATTCTGACACTTCTACATCCAACTCACAGGTGTAACCTTGCTTTGAGAAAAAATATTATTAATTTAACCCTTTTAGAAGGGAAGATATGGTCATTTGTTCTGGGAATGTCCTTTTCGAGCCTGAGACCTGAAAAACAGGCTCAGGGCTTAACAGGTTAATAGGTTTTTAAATATTAAGAAGCCCTGAGACACAGTTTCGTGAAAAAACTACCGGCCAGACCCGGATTAGGGTCCTCTCGGGCTTAAAAGTTAATGATCTCAAGGAAGCTGGGACCACAGTCACCAAGAACACTATTGGTAACCAGTGTTGGGACTAACACGTTACATTGTAACGCGTTACTGTAACGCCGTTATTTTTAGTAGTAACTAGTACTCTAACGCATACATTTTTAAATGTAGTAACTCAGTTACCGTTACTACATGGTGCGTTACTCCGTTACTGCGTTAGTTTTTGTATATAGTCAACAGCCAGGCGAACAGAGATGAGAACTGTACTTAAGTACAGTACTTGAGTAAATGTACTTAGATACTTCCTGTGTCACATGCGGAGACGCGCTGTGGGCGTGTTTGTGTTGTTTACTAACAAGACTATCATGGCGGCGGCGGAGCTCAAGTCTAGTTTCTCCACCTGGAGATATTCTCACTATTTCACTTTTGTCGAGCACAAAGAAAAGAACGTTTTAGTTAAATGTAAGTTGTGTCCTGGCGGGTCAAAGATCCTATCTACTGCCCAAACCAGTAATTCAAATCTCTTAAAACATCTGCAAAAACAACATGCTGGGACGAAGCTAGTAGCTAAGACCACAGAGACTCAGCCGACGCCACTCCACCTCCACCTAAGCAACAGCGGCTGGATTTTAACCAAGGGACTGCTAGCCAGGAAAAAGTCGATAAAGCCATTGCACGGTATGTTGTAGAACACATGCAGGCTATTGCTACAGTGGAGTCACCCGCTTTCAGGGAGCTAGTTAGCATGATAGCATGTCCGGGCGGCACACGGCATATGGGACGGAACACTTTTTCCAACTACCTGGAGAAAGAATATACAAAAATGGAAAGCCAGCTAATATCGATGCAATCCAGATTGCATATAATGCATGTCAAGTTGATCGACAGATTGTATTATTCTCCAATGCAATAACAGTACTGAAATGAAGGCTATAAGGGCATTAATGGGAGACCTTTTTCTAAGTAACTAAAACGTTAACGCATTACTTTTTGGTGTAAGTAATCAGTAAAGTAACTGAGTTACTTTTCAAATGAAGTAACTAGTAATGGTAACTAGTTACTGGTTTTCAGTAACTAGCACAACACTGTTGGTAACACACTACACCATAATGGATCAAACCCTGCAGCGCCTGAAGGCCCCCTGCTCAAGAACAACATGAGAGGTCGTCTGAAGTTTGACAACGAACATCTGAATATTCAGAGAAGGCTTGGGAGAAGAGGATGTGGTCAGATGAGACCAACATCGAGATCTTTGGCATCAACTGGACACGCCGTGTTGGAGGAAGAGAGATGCTGAGTATCACCCCAGAACACCATCCGTCAGCATGGAGGTGGAAACATTCTGCTTTGGGGTGTTTCTCTGCTAAGGGGACAGGACCACTTCCCTGCATCAAGGAGACGATGGACGGGGCCATGTACCCTAACATCTTGGCCGATAGCCTCCTTCCCTCAGCCAGGACTCTGAACATGGGTCATGGAGGGGTCTTCCAGCAGGACAATGACCCAGAACATACGGCCAAGGCAACACAGGAGGGGCTAAAGAAGAAGCACATTCAGGTGAGGGAGGGGCCTAGCCAGTCTCCGGACCTTAATCCCATAGAACATCTGTGGAGGGAGCTGAAGCTTCCAGAGGCCAAGCATCAGCCTCAAAACCTGAAGGGTTTGGAGAGGGTCTTCAGAGAGGAGTGGACCAACATCCTTCCTGAGATGTGCGTACCTGGAGACCAGCTTCAAGAAGGGTCTGACCTCTGTGTGTCCAACAAGGGTTTCTCCACCAAGTACTAACACATGTTCTGCAAGGGGATCAAATACTTATTTCCTAAAGTCAAATGCAAATATATTTGTATCTTTCATATAATGTCCATTTCTGGATGTTCTTTTTGATATTCTTACTCTATTCAAATAAACCTACCATTACAATGACAGACTGTTCATTTCTTTGTAAGTTACTTACAAAATCTGCAGGGGATCAAATTATTATTTCCTTCACTGTAAATTGTTCTTATTCATCTTCTGACCACACTGACCATACTTGGGGAAGCTTGCACATGAGAAAAAGAATGAAGAGAAATAAAGTTCACAAACAGCTGTATGAGGAGCTGACTGAGAGCTCCTTTTAAATGAGTCAGTGAACTGTAGGGCTCTTTGGCCAGATCAGAAAGCAGCTGGTACAAGCCTACAGCCACAAACAAAACATTTTCAGCTTAAAGTGTGTGAAAAGGCTTTTTTTCTTCTTTTTTTTAACATGCATACCATTTTCAAACAAGAGAGTAAGCAGAGGAGACCCTGCCCCTAGCCTTCCACACAAGCTTCTGCTTTTGAAGTCTCACAGTTGCCCCTGGTGGGAACAGTGTCTCTGCAAGTCGACTCACAGCACAACCCCAGCTGCAGCCACTCAAACACTCCTCTTTCTACCGCTACTACTACAGTCTGGTGACAAATACAAAATCATGTAACGTATACAAAATAGACAACCTGAGCAGGAACAATCTGCACATCACTTCATAGCGCCAGTACAGTATATGCTGTGTGTAGTGTTACATTGAAACAAGCATCATGTGATGACTGGAATCCCTCCCTCCCTCCCTCCCTCTGCCTGTATGTGTGTCTTTATGTTTCTTCAGAGACAGCAGCAACACAGCAATACAAATAATCCACTATACATATGTAAATAAAAAAATAAAGCTGCATCTCTGTACGGGAATGCCTGTGGCCAGTGGGCCGGAACAGAATAAACCACCAATGAAGACAAATAATGTGTCCCCTGGGGCCACGCTACGCTCCTGATGGGACCAAGGATGAATTAGTCATCATAACCCTATCAACATTATTAAACATGACTTTGTGTTTCTTTCAAAAGAGACAGCAATGTGTCTACTTTAATACTGTATCCACGAGGGGGAAGAGGAGGATACTAATCGAATAAGATGTATGGATGAATACATTGTGGACGTGAGGTACACAGCAAAATAAAATGAGGCACACATCTGTCTCTGTGGCTTTAGCTTGCTGATCTTTACCCACAGGGACTGTGGGCTAAGAGACAGATCCCAGCAGACACATCAGTGAGGAGGAGATTCTGACGGCAGGAACAGAAGAAGCCATCGCAACTAAGATGAATTATAAAGTGAAGCAGGAGTGCTGGAGCACAGGCTGAGTGATGAGAAGTTATCAATCAACAATGTGTGATTGACATTGTTGATTCGTAGGAAATTGATGTGAGAAACTTTATTTTTAAAGCAATTCAATCATGCCTGCTACTCACAGATAGAAGCTCCTGTCATCAAACCCATATAGACTGCATATGCGTCATCGAGTGGTTAAGACTCCACTATGATCCCATGAATAACAAACCAGAGGAGGAGGCAATGGTGAAGAATAAAGAAAGTAACAGCGAGTGAGAACAGAGACCCTTGTTCTGGATCAGAGCGTTCAGATGGGCTTCATAGCTGTTTGCTTCAGATGTTGCTGTGTGTGTGCCAGATTAGCCAGCTACTAAAGTTCTAACGGGCTCATCATTCCATTGAATGAGGGAAAGGACCATTGTTTTTGAGTTTGTCCTTCACACATGGCTGGTGCTGTGTTACTGGGCTATGTTGCTGTAAGGAGGCTCTGCCTTAAAGTCAGGGAACAAAGCTTGTGCACAGTAAACACAACACATTATGAAACATGGTAATATAGATACAGTGTACAGTATACAGTAGATTCTGCAGTACCACTGATATCTGACATCTGTGGGTATTTTTAAGTTAAGTACAATAAATCCCAGTACCAAGTAATGTGTATACGCCGTTTACCTGTGTGTATTTACCACTACACCTCTGTGTGCCAATTACTGACTAATTTGTTTCACAACAGTAGTGTTACACATTTTAAAGAAGGAGAAATAGTAGAAAGGTCATATTTTGAAACAAGGGTTGGAGAAAAGGGCTGGTCATGCTGATAAGGGACCTCACAATTACATCTGTGGTAGTTTTACTGCACTTACAGCTCTCCAGCTGCATGATGCAGGTCTGAACATCCATAGGGAAGTTCTTCAGATCCATGGGGCATGACAGAGTTAATGTGAGTCTGAAAGCAAAGGGAGAGGAGAGAACACTTGAGTCATAGACAGTGACAGGGTTTGAGGTCGTCCATAAATGTACCGCACATGTTATTATACTTTGTATTAATGCAGCATTAAGTTGGATATCTTTGAAGCTTTTTACAAACAAATAATTTCAGGGCTTCTTATTGACATGTTTATTAAGATCTGATTGTTTTTGTATCATTTTAAAATTAATTTCTTACTTTATTCCAAAGTCTAGTCCAGTCTTTAATGATTCGTTTGCTTCACATTATTGTTGGTTCTATTGTTTAATGTACATTATGAGCATGTGGTTGGAACATGCACTGAATATCATGAAATAAATATTTAGGATATATTGTATTATTACAAAACATATTGTGTTTGAACAAAGTACAAATACATTCTCCAGTAATGTTTCTGATCAAAGCATCAAACAGTATTCTGATGTCTTCACTCCACAGATAATGCATTCCTCCATATCCCATCATGTTAGCAACTGCACTGTGTGCCTCTAGCCATTGTTGGGGATTTGAAGGGATATCTGATCCGCTTTTCAAATCTCCGCGCGTTCCTATGAAGCTGGTTATAATACAGGAAGGAATCCATATCTACAAAGTAACCGTTAACAATAATCTACTTTAATGGCAATATGACAATGCAATACAATCATTACAATACAACATGATATATTACAGTTATATTGCAATGCTTAAGGAGTAATGCCGGCTTACTCCTGCTCTAGTCCGCATACTGCATGAGCTACTTTCACCCGAGGGCAGCATGTGAAGAAGAGGCCGAACGCCAGGGATCCTCCGGATATATACCAGAGTAAGAAGGAGGGGTTTGGTGTTAGGTCAGCTGGTCATCTTTTCAGGTCATCTCATTGGGAGACGCAACGCAGCAGGAAACGCAGCAGGAAACCAAACAGGCTCACTTTCCAACAAAAGGTCTCAAGGCCTGCATACCTACACCTCCCCCACAGAGCCATAAAACCCTGTTTACTCCAACCAGCCCAGAATGTTTATAGCCATTTGTAGTCCTTACATTTATGAAAGGATAAAACAGAGAAATCAATATAAAACACAAACACAGGTATTGTTTGAACAGTATTCACTTAACTGCTACTATTGATAAGCACCAGAGAAACCCAAGAGACCTCTCTTAACCTCACAAACACTGCAGCTAGATCTAAGTTGAATGCAAATCAGGACATGCTCTCCCCTTCCCCCATCTTCCTTTGTCCTCAAAAACACATGTCAACAGGCCAAATGCAGCTCACAGTTTTACCCAAATTATTCTCATTTTAAGCTTATCCATAGTTTGCTAACATGAATAAATACAAATATAACTCTACAAATCCCCCTTTTTATCTCCTTCTCCAGAGATAAACTTAGACAAGGCATTTTGAAATATACCCACGGTCATTCTTTTCTACTGTGTCCGTAAATCCATCCGAAGCTGGTATTCAGAGTACTTGAAACCTTCATGGAGACCGAACACCACTTTCCATGGCAGTGAAGGAACCATGAGGGGGTAGCTGAGTGCTAGAATCATCAGCCCCCCCCCCCGGAGGAATAGCCCACAAGAACAGCTAATAGGGAGGGGGAGATGCAGCTTGCCCTTCACGGGTGGAACTGATCAGAGCGAAGTAGACTCCTCTGCTGCCTCGACAAGTTCCCTGTGCCGTCCTGGCTTGCCGTGTCTTTGTCCCCCCAAATCCGCTGACAGCAGCTTCTGGGCTGCCTGCTAGAGAGATGTCTTCCTCCTCCTCGTCCTCCGGCCTGCTGATGGCGGCTTCCGGGTCGATGCTGTAGAGATGTCTCCAGGGTCCTCCTTCTCCGGCCCGCTGATGATGCCTCCCGGGTCGTCTGCTGTAAGGATGTCTCCAGGGTCCTGCTCCTCCAGTCTGCTGCTTCCGAGTAGTCCACGTCTGCCAGGGCCACGTCCGTCCTGATGTCGTCCCCTGGTCCTAGCAGGTGGTTTCCCCGCCGCACACTGGCTCCCGTGGTACGAGCTGTCCCCCCTTTTCTCCCAGGCAGACGGCATAAGAGGTCCGCTGGGTCACTCGGTCGGGGTCGGAGAGCCTGGGGTTGAGCCACTTTGTCCTCGTGCTTCTCGGGTCCCCCTTTTGGCGCCGGTGACCTGTGTGGAGAAATCTGATACAACTCCCTCAAGCCTACGCTCAGCTGTTTTGCCCCACTTGGAGCCTCTTGGTGGGGTGTCTTGAAACAACAGACGTCTGTGAACAGGTTTTCCAAATTAATTGTAGACCTCCTATCTGCCAGTACAGCTTCAGAATCTTAATACTTGGACTGTGCCAACTAAATAAGAACCCCAACATCTTTAGGTAAACTAAATAACATATTTCAATAGCTCTGAATTTCTGACAAGCATCCGTGTTTATTTTTAAATGAAATCCTATTTAAAATCCAAACATAATATGAACTGCTAATGTTTCTGGTAAAGAAACACACTAATGTTATGGATTCAAAAACAACCAAAATCACGATGCTAACAAAGTGAATGATTTCCTGGTGATACTGCTTCTACCTGTCAGTGCTTAGATATTATCACGCTGAAAAAATGAATACAGAATTCCAACAACCTGTCATCAAATGTCTTTCTATTATAAATTTAGATGAAATGTATATCCCCATAGTGACCTAAACAATAAAGTCTATGGCTTTTACTTCTTTACCAGGCTAGTTACATGATGTTGTCTAAATTAAATTCTGTCTCATTACATTACTATGTTTTAGCTTAACTTAACTGTAATATGTTCTTTCTATATTTCAAACCTCAGTTACTCTAATGTCTGTTAATATTACAAAATTGTCTCATTATCACAGGTCAACTTCTTCGGTTTCACAGTAGCCCCTTGGCCACTGCTTCTTTGTTACCTGCTATAATTCAAATCAATATTTAGAAACATCTCAACATTCATCAAACAGTATCTTATCCCCAGATATGGAGCAGGTTAATTACATTCAATGCTCAATCCTTAAAAAATGTAAATTGTGAATTTTACAGCCATGTTGACATTTATACATTATACTCACTCCCCCTTTTTACACATGAAATCATGTGTAACAAAAGCCTGTAATGGGAGGGGAACAAAAACTGTCAGGTAATTGGTTAGGGACATAACGAACATTATTATCATTATTTCCACAGTGAACACTTCAGTGAAAAGAAGTGTTCCTCTCCGTCCTTCAGATTGTAGTTTTACATTTGCAAACCGCCAACTCATGTGAGAGTAAAATATCACATGTGCGGTTTCCCCTTTTTGTGGAATTTTTAGGAAACCTCTCGTTTCCCTTGGAGCTCCAAAATAATATGTTAGTCCAAAAACATGCTTGGTTAGTTATTGTTTTAGAATCATGCAGTTACACTGATCACATGCCGGCATACATTCACACTCACACTGTCTGGTTGTCATGTCAAGTTTGGTCAGGTTCACCCCAGAGTCAGTCATCCACAGTGCCTTGTCAAGTTACACTGTCGGTCAGGGTCAAAGGTCAGTTGGTCTCCGTCTTTTTTGGCCATGTGTCGTGCTCTGCAGAGACTTTGACATTTCAGCATAGGCCAGTATCCTTTGTCTACAAAAATATGTCACGATTTCAACTATAATTTTCAAGATGATTCTCACTTGTCATTGGGACTTCCGCCTCCCACTTTTCCTGAAACTTGGTACAAAACTCACTTCCTTCGAGTACCACTACTAATTAAAATGTCTAATGATCTATTTCAGAAACTTTTGTACAATAACTATTATCTTGAGTCAAAACATTACTAGGATCTGTGTCGCTCTGCATTTCATAGCTCATTATAATTCTGGTCTACTTAAAAAACGATGTTAAACTCTTTAGCAGTGTGTGGAACCTTGGGTGTCCGAACATGCAACAATTACTCCCTCCTTTATCAAGGATTTAAAACCGAAGTCTGGTAATAACTATGCCACAATGGTGAAATCAACACTTTAGATTGGAATTTAATATGTGGCTTGGCACTAGCCATTAATACAAACAAAGATTTGTCCTATAGAGTGGTTCCTAAAACTATCCTTTTAATGGTGATCAATATTGTAACCAATGAGATCACTACTTTATTCACACGTGAATAAAAATGTCTTAAAGAATGATTTGTTAACATGATGAAAATATTGAAGAATATGGTTCTACTCTGTCAGTGTGTTTTAGGATGATTATCATTTTACTTTAATAGTTTCCTCTTTACTGCTATTTTTAATTTACCAAATGATTAATAAATCTTTCTGTCTTTATGAAGTTAATTCAAGTTATTTAAATGTGCGTTTCGTGAATAAGTGTGTTTATGTGTAACTCACTCATTCCCGTTCTCCTTTCCTCCTCCCCTGGTTTTCTCAAGCCGTCACCCCGGCCTCCTCACTTCTAATCGACCATGCCAACTCCTCTGATTCTGTCTTCTCTTCAGTCCATCAGCTGTTGAATCCATCCACTGTAACTTTTGTAGGCAGCCATTGGCCCAGTCACATCTGCAGCCCCATCATGCCACTGTTGTTGCACTCCTCCTTTACAGTCTCTCTGCTGTTTTTATGGAGGGCGGATTCTGCTCTCATGTCTATTGTGCCAAATCTCGCGGCGCAGTTTGGAACTTCATGTCCTGTTTGAGGGACCGATGAGAGTATCTCTCTGTATGTCAGCATGCTGGTTTGGTTCTGGATGCCACAGGTGGAGATAGTTCTGGCTGCAGTCTTGATGTAGTCTTGTTGTTGTTGTTGGTTCAGCTCTGGTTCTCTGTCTGTTCGATGGAGAAGGAGGAGTCTCCTGTTGGGTTAGGTCTCGTTGTCTGCTTGGAGGGTCGGGATCAAAGCCTTTCTAACTCAGAGGGGGAGTCCAGGTCTCGGTACACATTACCTATAAGAAGTCTAGCACACTGATGTTAAATAAATCCAACCCTTTCCACTCTGTCTCTTTCTAATCATACTATCTGTCTTAGTTGTTAAATGCCATCTAAACAACATAATTAATGTCTACTTATGATATTACAAAAACTAACTCCAAAAATTGTTTCATCCATTGTTACATATTTACCCAACACAACTCTGAAATACTTACATGTTTCCAGCATCACATATTCCACACACTATGAAAGAACATCTCCATATCTTCTCTCATTTTAAATCCCACTGTTACTTCGAACAATAGTAAACCTGCAGAGCACACCAATCGGATCACAGTAATGAAATTTGAATCAAGTGTAGGCCTATGTCTTCTTTCTGAACATTTATTTATATTGTCTACATTTGCAAACAGTTCGAGTGTAAAATGTGTTTTGCACAATGTATTTACACTCTACAGATTCTTGAGTTTACTCATCTCCTGGTGCTGTCGTTGTAAAAAATGTTCAATCCCTTATTGTTTTGTACCAGTTTACCAAACAATACCAGCCAGCAATGTAATGATCAAACTCTAAGCTCGCATAAGTTTCAAGGGTGTGATACCCCCTTTCAGCCACTAGATGGCAGCAGCAGAAGTTTCAAGGGTGTGATACCCCCTTTCAGCCACTAGATGGCAGCAGCAGAAGTTTCCAGACAAAGGGAAACGCTCTACCTTGGTTTAATATATAACAGACCTCTGGCTTTAAGCTTTTAGCATTGGTCTGTTATTTAAACCCCAGTTTTAAACGGCGACTCGATCTGATTTATCGAGTTTTCAGGTTTTGCCGTGCAGGATTCAAACCTCGCATTCACACAAACTGCACCATTTCTACGCCACTCAGGAATAAACACCTGCAGATCCGCGCCAAACTGCTCTATTTTTCGTCACGCAGGACTTTCGTCTACCTGTCGATCCACGTTTACGTTTTGTATATAACTTTCCTAACATAGTAAAATATGCATTGTATATTCCATTTAAACTATAAAAACACTGTGAAACGCCTACAGACAATCCTAAAGTTTTAGCGTATCCAATTACAGACAGGCGACTTTCATCGTCTGCTTACCTTATTTGCAAAGTTGCAGAGTCCTGCTGATTGTCTGAGATGTTTGAAAGCGTCTGAATTCTTCCTCCGCTTCGTTATCTCTAGACGTCGGGTCACCATTTTGTTGGGGATTTGAAGGGATATCTGATCCGCTTTTCAAATCTCCGCGCGTTCCTATGAAGCTGGTTATAATACAGGAAGGAATCCATATCTACAAAGTAACCGTTAACAATAATCTACTTTAATGGCAATATGACAATGCAATACAATCATTACAATACAACATGATATATTACAGTTATATTGCAATGCTTAAGGAGTAATGCCGGCTTACTCCTGCTCTAGTCCGCATACTGCATGAGCTACTTTCACCCGAGGGCAGCATGTGAAGAAGAGGCCGAACGCCAGGGATCCTCCGGATATATACCAGAGTAAGAAGGAGGGGTTTGGTGTTAGGTCAGCTGGTCATCTTTTCAGGTCATCTCATTGGGAGACGCAACGCAGCAGGAAACGCAGCAGGAAACCAAACAGGCTCACTTTCCAACAAAAGGTCTCAAGGCCTGCATACCTACACCTCCCCCACAGAGCCATAAAACCCTGTTTACTCCAACCAGCCCAGAATGTTTATAGCCATTTGTAGTCCTTACATTTATGAAAGGATAAAACAGAGAAATCAATATAAAACACAAACACAGGTATTGTTTGAACAGTATTCACTTAACTGCTACTATTGATAAGCACCAGAGAAACCCAAGAGACCTCTCTTAACCTCACAAACACTGCAGCTAGATCTAAGTTGAATGCAAATCAGGACATGCTCTCCCCTTCCCCCATCTTCCTTTGTCCTCAAAAACACATGTCAACAGGCCAAATGCAGCTCACAGTTTTACCCAAATTATTCTCATTTTAAGCTTATCCATAGTTTGCTAACATGAATAAATACAAATATAACTCTACACCATGCAATTGCGAAAAGTGCATTTCCACGTGTTCACATTACTCACTGCTCCTTGAGCCATGAATATAGCTTCTCAGTGCATTCAAATTAACATTTTCAAGAGAATAAAATGATGCCCCTCTGCCCCCCACCAGTTCAACAGGGTTGTACACTTACCTTATAGAGTACAAAACATTCCCATTCTTAAATATCCGGAGCAGTTTGTTATCCGTAGTGACTTCGTGAAAGTGGGCCCCCTTCTCATTGGCAAAGAACAGGTCTGGTTTCCATATGGAGTCTAACATAGAGGGGTTCAGGTCCAGAGAGTCATCGGGGTACTCAGCGTAGGCGAGCCGGGGGTCATTCCACTGCTGCCGGAGGAAGATGTTCACACGGTAGTCCTGCAGACACAGACAACAAGACGCTTCACTCAGGGGATATTTTTATGGAAGCTGAGTTAACCAACAGATAGCCGAATACACATTTACATGATGAGCCAAATTGGATGCTAATTGTCAAAGATTAATAAAAAAACTAATATAAATACATGGTAATGTGCAGATATTTACAAGAGGACATGAGATTGGAATTAATTGTTGCTCTCAGTATAGGTTTTTAAAATTGTGAATGTTCTGAAAGTACTTTAATTGGTGCATGAATTAGTGCATGCATTGAATGTTAAATGATCCATTCAGGATACATAGGTGAATATGAGAAGTGTAGCTTTGCATTGTTCTACCAAGGAGCATAAATCTGCTCACATTGTCTCTGCACCCAACAGGAGAAACTATTTTCAGGAGCATGTGACCATATATTTATAAAGCGGCTCTACTCGTTACTACACTAACAGAGGCTGTATTGCATCAGTTGGTCACAGGGTCACGGCTGAGGTGAGCATATCATCATCTATTCCCTGAAGCTTTCCCTGATGCTTTCTAAGCATGTGGGTGAACCCAATCCAAATTAAAACTGGTATTTACAGTAAAGGTGCCGGAAACGTCCTCTTTCTGCAACACTTTTCTTGAAATGTATACAAAAATCCTGACCTCATTGGTTAATATCACCACAGTGACTCACTCTTCTATCTGACTTCAATGCTATCAAACAAACCTTGATAAGAGCAGTTCAATATGCTGCTGTAACCTGTAACGTGAGGCTCTCTGTGGACAATTACAACAACAAGAGGAGATAAGCCTGGCTTTGGTGGGGGAGGGGAACTGCTTTGCATGACTCAGAAATGTTGTCGTATGAGTTTGGTTTTGTAGAGCAGGAAACACTTTGATGAAAATTAGGGTGTTTTGTTTATTTTTATCATAATTTGGAATGGTGACTCCAACTGGTACCTTGGTAATGAACCAAGAGTCCTGATGCTCGCTCCATGTTCAGCTCCCTAGAAAAATTCCCAGAATGCACTGTGAAGAGAAGTGAGCATATCTCCTCACAATGCTCACTGACTGGAATTGACATCACTACTGTTCCACTTCACTACCCTCCCAACAGAGCCGGAGTCAGTGCACAGTGCACAGTGAACACACGCGTGGCTAACAGAATTAAGTCAATTTGATATAAGTACTGTACAAGAGTAATATTACATATTGCCAATCATTTTCAGTCACACATTCAATTTTTCTTTCATTCGCTGTGTTTTCTCTGCACTCACCAGAGTCCCCTTGATAAGCAGTGGAATAGATAAATAAATAAATCTACACATGCTTTGACAAAATTATCCATCCATCTATCTTCTCCCGCTTATTCGTGGTCGGGTCGCGGGGGTAGCAGTTCCAGCAGAGAGCCCCAAACTTTCTTTTCCCTGGCCACATCAACCAGCTCTGACTGGGGGATCCCAAGGCGCTCCCAGGCCAGCGAAGATATATAATCCCTCCACCTGGTCCTAGGTCTACCCCTTGGTCTCTTCCCAGCTGGACGTGCCTGGAACACCTCCCTAGGGAGGCGCCCAGGTGGCATCCTAACTAGGTGCCCGAACCACCTCAACTGGCTCCTTTCGACGCGAAGGAGGAGCGGTTCAACTCCGAGTCCCTCCCTGATGACCGAACTTCTCACCTTATCCCTAAAGCCCCGGACACACCAAGCCGATTTTGGCCGTCGATGGATGTGACGGGGTTCAATTCGTCCATTCGATACATGGCTTAGTCGGTTGTTTAAGGTCCAAAAAAACTTTATTTATATCAGAAACAAAAAATATACGAACCAGCATACCTTAACCATACAAAATAAAAGACAAAAACAGGCCGTCCATCACTCATTCAGAGTAAACGTGTTCTGGCTGTTGCCTTCTCTGCAACAAACCCCCGAACACGTCCCAGCTGTTGCCTTCACTGCAACATTCTTCAGAGTGACACAGTCCAAAAAACCAACAAGGAACCAACACCGTCCCTTTTGAACCCATGGCCCCTCCCACAGGCTCACCGTCAACAGGTGACACAATCAACTCAAAACCACATTTCAACATAAAAATCCGACCCAAACATAAACAGGTTAACCACCTCTTAACACAATCATTCCCCATAATTAACAAAAGTAAACATAAATAAGAAATTATATGGTTCATTTGACGGAAGAGAGCAGGAAATGTTTGGTGTGTGTGTGTGTGTCGGCTGTCAGTGGCGGAGTCAGTCACTCTGTGATGAGCGTCCTGTCGCCCTACTCAGATTGGTGTGTCCCACACCGTTGGGTCTTTTCGATCGTGCCGACAACTTTTTGGCCGAAAACCTACCGATTCCACATATCGAATCGGTAGGCAATCGGCCATAGGCTGTCGGTCAAATAAATCACTCTTGGCTGTTCAGCTAGCGAATCAGTGCATGAGAAGCTAATCGGAAGTGAGAGACCCAAACAAACTATTAAGAAGGCAAATCTGAGATTTAATTTAACTCCAGCTCTCGACACAGGTTCAGGAAAACCCCATGAGCTTCTCGTTGTAGAGTGAAAATGGAACGCACACGCTATTTTTTGTTTGTTTATATCAAGCAGTCTGTTCTTCTTCTCTCGGTTATCACGCAGTCTGTCTTCCGGTTGTTGCCTCTTTTGAATGACGAATACACACTACCGCCGCCTGCTGGTAAGGAGAGTTATTGCCACTCACGCATGCGCAGTTCGTACATGCTACTTGGCCGTCGGCTGATGTCTTTGCGGTGTGTTCCAGTGCGACTGTTGGCCAAGACGCAGGAGACGTGAGGCGACACAACAGTCGGGTCCGTCTGTGTCAGTTCTTTGGTGTCATCTTGGTGTGTCCCTACCTTAAGAGATGCCAGCCACCCTGCAGAGAAAACCCATCTCTGCCTTTCGGTCATGACCCATCCTTCATGACCATAGGTGAGGGTAGGAATGAAAATGGCCCAGAAAACAGAGAGCTTTGCCTTCTGGCTCAGCTCTCTTTTCGTCACAACGGTGCGGTAAAGCGACTGCAGTACCGCTCCCGCTGCTCCGATTCTCCGGCCCATCTCACGCTCCATTGTTCCCTCACTCGAGAACAAGACCCCGAGATACTTGAACTCCTTCACTTGGGGTAAGGACTCATTCCCTACTTGAAGTGGACAGTCCATCGGTTTCCTGCTGAGAACCATGGCCTCAGATTTGGAGGTGCTGATCCTCATCCCAGCCGCTTCACACTCGGTTGTAAACCGATCCAGTGAGTGCTGAAGGTCGCAGACCGGTGAAGCCATCAGAACCACATCATCTGCAAAAAGCAGTGGTGCAATCCTTAGTCCACCGAACTGCAGACCCCCTCCCCCACGACTACGCCTCGAAATCCGATCCATGTATATTACAAACAGGATTGGTGACAAAGCGCAGCTCTGGCGGAGGCCAACCCTCACTGGAAATGGGTCCGACTTACTGCAGAGGACCCGGACACAGCTCTCGCTTTGGGAGTACAGAGATTGGATGGCCCTGAGTAGAGACCCCCTCACCCCATACTCCCGCAGCACCTCCCACAGTAACTCCCTGGGAACTCGGTCATACGCCTTCTCCAAGTCTACAAAACACATGTAGACCGGATAAACGTACTCCCAGCCCCCTCCAGGATCCTTGCGAGAATAAAAAGCTGATCCGTCGTTCCACGACCAGGAAGGAATCCGCATGGTTCCTCCTCAATCTGAGGTTCGACAATCGGCCTGACCCTCCTTTCGAGTACCTTAGAGTAAACTTTCCCGGGGAGGCTGAGTACTGTGATGCCTCTATAATTGGCACACACCCTCTGATCCCCCTTTTTGAAAAGGGGAACCACCACCCCGGTCTGCCACTCCTTCGGTACTGTTTCCGACTTCCATGCAACGTTGATGAGACGTGTCAACCATGACAGTCCCTCAACACCCAGAGCCTTCAGCATTTTTGGGCGGATCTCATCCACCCCCGGGGCTTTGCCACTGTGGAGTTGTTTGGCTACCTCAGTGACCTCCCCCCGGGAGATCGGTGTTGATCCCCCGTCATACTCCAGCTCTGCCTCTACCATAGAGGGCGGAGTTGTCGGGTTCAAGAGTTCCTCAAAGTGTTTCTTCCAACGCCCTAACACTCCATCAGTTGAGGTCAACAGCGTCCCATCCTTACTGAACATAGCTTGGATGGTTCCCTGCTTCCCCCTCCTGAGGTGTCGGACAGTTTTCCAGAACAACTTCGGTGCTGCCCGAAAGTCCTTTTCCATGTCTTCTCCGAACTTCTCCCACACCCCCTGCTTTGCCTCGGCCACGACCGAGGCTGCTGCCCTTTGGGCCTGTCGTACCTTGCAACTGCCTCGGGAGTCCCCCGGGATAACAAATCCCTGAAGGGACTCCCCGCCACGGCTTCGGCAATAGAGGCTTTGAATACCGCCCACTCTGGTTCAATGTCCCCAGCCTCCACAGGGATGCCCGAAAAGCTCTGCCGAAGGTGGGAGTTGAAGGCCTGCTGAACTTGGGTCTCCTCCAGACGTTCCCAGTTCACCCGAACTACATGTTTGGCCTTACCAGGTCTGTGCGTAGAGGTGAGCCCAACCAGATCCAACTGGTAACGCTCCACCTCCCGCACAAGCTCCGGCTCCTTCCCCCCCAGAGAGGTGACTTTCCACGTCCCCAAAGCCAGCTTCTGTCACCCGGGTCCGTCGAGACCCTCCGCTTTCACTGCCACCCTTCTGGCAGCGCACCTGACCCCATTGCTGTTTCCCGTAGGTGGTGGGCCCGTGGGACGGAGAAGCGGAGGTGTTGCCCACGTTGCCTTTTCGGGCTGTGCCCGGCCGGGCTCCGTGGCAAGCCCGGCAACCAGATGCTCGCCGAAGAGTCCTCTTTCTGGGCCTGGCTCCAGAAGGGGACCCCGGGCTTCCTCTGGGCCGGGTATCCTCACTTCTTAGTTAGTCTTTCATGAGGTCTTGGACCCAATCTTAGTCTGGCCCCTTGCCTGAGACCAATTTGCCATGGGAGACCCTACCAGGAACACAAGGCTCCAGACAACACAGCCCCCAGGTTAATCAGGGCAAACAAACCTCTCCACCACGGTAAGGTGCTGGTTCTTCAGAGAGGTTTGACATAGTTACATATATCTACATTTTTATCAACACCCTATTGAGTTATTTTTTATTAGCTTTTACTTCTCTCACACAAGAGGGTACCTAACTCTTAAGAGAACACACATGTAATCATCACAGCCGAGGAATCATTAGCATCTCAGGGTTCACTGATGCAGGAAGCAGAGCAGTAGTACTGTACAGTGATTCACTGCCTGCCTGGGGATCCTCAGCTGCTGTACCTACAGATGGGATTCATGGTGGCAGGTAGGGAGGCCTTCTCTCAGCTATTGACTCCTTTCTGGGGGTCTCACCATTACTACTGTGTCTGGGCATTAAGCATTCAATACCTAGTCCTATGTCTTCCTCATCTCTGCCAGCAGACCACTATCGTAATACCCTAAATGCATGCTACATTTTTACCATGGTTTCAAATGTGTATTGTGGTCTATAGAAATATGTAAAATATCTATAGAGCCACCAAAGGATTCCAGGAAACTGGTGCACTGCTAAGAACACAACACAAAAAATTGTTCTGCAGGTTTCAAATTGAAGTGTTGTTCCGAGGACAAACCTGTGGCATTATCTCCCTGTGTAGACAGATCAACTAAACGCTGCTCGCACACACACAGCAGAGAGAATGGATTAAGAGGGATGAAGAGATTGAGGGAACAAATGAAAAAAAGAGTAAACAATAGTAAATCTGTTTAACATAGATAGCGTGTTCAGACCGTGAATAAACCTGCCGCCTCTAAGCCCTGTGTATGTTTGTCTGTGTGTGTGTGTGAGCGACAAAGGGGCTTCAAAAAATAAACTCTGAATCTCTCCTCCTGCCTATTTTTTCCCTACGTTATACTGTGACTGTGCCTTATAAATGGTAATATTACCATAATATTCTTTTATTTTAGGCACGTGTTTAAGACCACTACACGGAATGCTCCATAAATGTGCCTTCTGATGATTTATAGGTGTTGAGACTCAGCTCATAAACAAAAAAGGGATTAAAGTGAATGTGTGTCAATTAACTTCACTACATCAAAAGATCCATTCACACAAAATGATTCATTCACATATATCTTTAGAAACCTTCATCATGTGTGTATGTAATGTTCTCTTTGCACAATTCAAGACAAAAGTAACACGCACATTTGCCCCACCCCTCCCTACTTCTAAAATTAATCCCCTGCCTCTTATGGCGCGTTTCCACTGCAGCGGGGTAGCCCCGTTTAAGCGTCCCTAAGCGTCCTCGCTCTGGCCTCGGGCTGCCTCGCTGGCCGGCCCAGGCCGTGGCGCATTTCCATTACAGTTTAGGACCTGGGGTAGCAACGCAGTGTAGGCGGGGTGATCGGCTTTGTTTTTGTTCACATTTCGAGTTGTTCCGTCGAGCTCCCGCTGGATTTGATCATCCCCAATGAGATGTAGGAACGTCGTCACCTCCTCGGTCGACCACGGTGTGCTTTTCTTAAAAGTAGCCATTTTTGTAGCTCCTCCGTTTACAAAATGCTGTGTATAAAAATGCTGCAAGCTTGCTTCTAGATATATATGCGACGCTAGGGATGAACTCGCGCGCGATCTTGTGACGATTCTCTCTGACCAATCAGCAGTCGAGAGTGTTGATGTCACTAGTTCAGCCCTGGCCCTGGTCTGAGGGAACCACGATTTTATGAGGCCGGAAAAAGAGGGAAAAAGTACCCGCTGGCCGGTACTAGGCTATATGGAAACGCCACCAAAAACCGGCCTGGTCGCTTGAGGACTGTTAAGGACGCTTAAACGGGGCTACCCGCTGCAGTGGAAACGCGCCATTACAGAGTGACTGAAGTCAAACCAGTATCAACTACCTGGAGGAGTGTGAGCCTCACATCATATCCTTGAATACAAAATTCAGCAAAATGTACAGCCAAAGAATAAACTGCACTACTACAGAGATTACCACTCGTCTATTTGTATGTCTCAGACCTAAAATGCTTGTTTTCAGTCTATCCATCCCCCTCCTGTTGGTAGCGTGTCAGCTAAAGTTGGATTATCATGTCAATAAAAGGTATTTGAAATGTCCTGTTGATGTGTTGAGGTCATTACTGAACTCTCGTGTTTGTAAGAGCAGAAGAGGAGTGGGTAGATAAAAAGACAGATGGTGAGAAGAGAGAACGGTCTTAATCCTAATGTTGTGACATAAGGCCTGTGTGTGTCCCTCAGTGTGCCCCTCAGCTCTCAGTACAGTGTGTGTCAGCACCTCTGCATCAGCACTGACCCCAAACCTACTGTCCTAAGAAACACTGCTTTTCCTTCAAGTCCCTTCATTGTCTATGTTACGCCACATCCTGACATAATGGTAAGGATGACACAGCCCTCCTCCTCCTCCTCCTCCTCCTCCTCCTCCTCCTCCTCCTCCTCCTCCTCCTCCTCCTCCTCCTCCTCCTCCTCCTCCTCCTCCTCCTCCTCCTCCATGCTTTCAGCTGTTCCCTGAACCAGAACTGTGCATATAGCTCTGTTCCCATCTGTAGCAGCCTGCTACACCTGACACCGATTTGAAATTGAAAAAAATAAATGATAATCACAATTTCCATAGTTATGTACTAGACTGAATGAAAGGATAAATCACACCACTTGGCCTACTGTGATGAACAATTAATTTGTTCTTCTGATTAATAAACGCACACACGCACACACACATACCATGTATACATCACTTCAGGGGACATTACATTGACTTACATGCATTTCCTGGAGACTTATCCTAACCTTAACCATAACATGTCTAACCCTTACCCTAATCCTAACCAAGTCTTCACCCTAAAATTAATGATTCCCCTCATGGGGAGTATAGTAATGCTAGGCCACACACACACACACACACACACACACACACACACACACACACACACACACACACACACACACACACACACACACACACACACACACACACACACACACACACACACACTCACACTCACACACTCACACTCACACTCACACACACACACACACACACACACACACACACACACACACACACACACACACTCACACACACACACACACACACACACACACACACACACACACACACACACACACACACACACACACACACACACACACACACACACACACACACACACACACACACACACACACACACACACACAGACAGACAACTCTCAAAGGTGCAGAAAGCACTTAGACCTTGTTCCTGCAATCCTCCATGTTGATAGGAGGCTCCGCTCTCTGCTGTTCATTATACAGCAGACACACTGAAGTGAAGCATCACAAATGTTTGTAATCATACTGACTCACAGACACACATGAGTATACTGTAAAGGTTTATCAATGGTGAGGAGGTTAATCAATCAATAGTGTCAACCAGTTTCGCTTTATGAAGGCTAATAACTCAATAAATAGTCAGTTTGGCCAATTGCAACTATTTGCTTGTTTTAACAAACATGACAACATGTCACAGGAGGCTTGTCATGAGCAGCACAGCAGTCTGTCCTCTGCTGCTGAGAAATGATGCCAAAGCAGAAGTGCCCAAAACGGCACTTCCTGGAATCGGCCCTTCAGGCTGTCAGCGGGTGAATCCCAACAGATGAGAGAATGACATGCACAGCAAAACTCAACATGTTTACAGCCTGCTGCAAAAATGTAATTGTCTCTTTAGCTGAGGTCAACTAACTAACTATTGACTCTCTCCCTCTTTTTATATAGATATATACTTTTTTTTGTTATAACAATGACAACAATAAAATAAATAAAATAATAATACTAAAGTAGAGAAAACACAAATAGTGAGAAAGACAAATACATGATATTTAGGGTTAACGTTACAGTAAGCTCATACATAATGGTGAGGGTGTTTGAGTGAACTATGAAATCTTGATATCTTGTTCCTGGTCCATTTGTAATATTGATGTACAAAGCAGCTTGTGTGCGGCCAAGCCTGATTGCATGTCACTTTAAATGTATCTGCTGTCAGAGTCACTGAGCGTCCTCAGTGCCTGGCTGTCTCCTCTGATTCTGTCTGCGTCTGCCTCCCTCTGTCATTATCTCTGCTGTCACTGTGTCATCCTGTCTGAACACACTTTGAGGCTTTTCATTCTTGCCATTGCAGATGACTTGCCCTTTGAGTAGGTTTTAAAAACAGTGTCACTGAAAATATCTTAAAGGTCTCCCATCATGCAAAATGCACTTTTGTATGTCTTTTATACATAAATATGCGCGACATGTTTTGGAAGTAATAGGGTCTGTATTTACATTAATAATAATATTAATAGATTTATTTTGTTAGTGTTTTTACAGGTGCTCAAAGTCGCTTTACATAGATAGTGAAAAGAAAAGAACAACAAATAAATATAGTTAAAGTTAAAGTCAAATAATACAAAAACAATCACACATTAAAAGCCAGATTGAAGAGGTGAGTGTTTTGAAGGTGGTGAGGTCAGTGCAGTCTCTGATGGGTTGGGGGAGTGAGTTCCAGAGGGAGGGGGCAGCGACAGAGAAGGCTCTGTCCCCCCAGGTCTGGTGATTGGTGCGGGTGGGGATGGAGAGGAGGTTGGCTTCTGATGAGCGGAGGCAGCGGGAAGGGGCGTGGTGGTGCAGCAGGTCTGTGAGGTAGGGGGAAGGGGTGTGGTGGTGCAGCAGGTCTGTGAGGCAGCGGGAAGGGGTGTGGTGGTGCAGCAGGTCTGTGCGGTAGGGGGAAGGGGTGTGGTGGTGCTGCAGGTCTGTGAGGCAGCGGGAAGGGGCGTGGTGGTGCAGCAGGTCTGTGAGGTAGGGGGAAGGGGTGTGGTGGTGCTGCAGGTCTGTGAGGCAGCGGGAAGGGGTGTGGTGGTGCAGCAGGTCTGTGCGGTAGGGGGAAGGGGTGTGGTGGTGCAGCAGGTCTGTGCGGTAGGGGGAAGGGGTGTGGTGGTGCAGCAGGTCTGTGAGGTAGCGGGAAGGGGTGTGGTGGTGCAGCAGGTCTGTGCGGTAGGGGGGGGCCTGGTTGTTGAGGGCTTTGTGAGTAATGAGGAGGACTTTGAAGTCGATTCTTTGACGGACGGGGAGCCAGTGGAGGTTCTGGAGGACAGGAGTGATGTGGTCTCGGGAGCGGGTGTGGGTGAGGAGGCGGGCAGAAGAGTTCTGGATATGTTGGAGTTTATTGAGGAGGTTGGATGGTATATTGTAGAGCACATGTGTCAAACTCAAGGCCTGGGGGCCAAATCAGGCCCTTGGTGGATTTAATTTCGGCCCGCAGGATCATTTCTAATTACTATTAGATCGGGCCCGCCGGTATATTGCACGCACACCTTCACTCAATCCTGAGGGTTTCCTCAGCTCAGAGCCTGAGCCCAAACATTGATGAACTTGCACCCAAGATGAGATGCCAAGTATCTGGCTTGAACTAGCACACTGACTTTCAATGGATGTTTCCTTCTGCACTTTGTTTCTTGCGACAACAGGGCATGTTTGGTTTTCTCTTTGAGGGAAATTGTTTTTTTGAAGCTGTTTTTGGCCTGTGGGAAAATGTAATCATAAGAAATGACATTTTCTCTTATAGTCCGGGAGCCGTGGGGTTGAACCTTGTTTCGTCTGATAAAGTTATTTTTTCTGCTGTTTCTTGTAGCTTGTAGCTCTTCAAAATCCAAGAGGGTGCCCGGTGATATCCCTTGAGCATTTTTGGATATTAACCCGTTTATGCCCAAGATTCCCAAATCCCTGAAAAATAAGGATTTATGAGATTTCATGCTAAATTCTCAATAGAAATGCACCAAATTAGCTTTCTCCAATGTTTATTCATAAAGGAGGTCATGTGTTCTAAATTAATGAATATTAACCCTTTTATGCCAAGCCAGCAAAACAGGTCGCTGGATGAACCTTCCTACACCCATTGCGCTTTTGAGATCCAGAACAATGGATTTTTTTGATTTGTTTAAAATATGCTTTTCATGTCACGTCTAACACATGTTGTACCCATCATCTAAAGTGTAATACACCCTGTGATTATGTAATTAAACCATAATTGCAAGATTTTGTTGTATTCTGCCTCCAGATTGTATTTGGTATACTGTAATTAGCAGTTGGTGCAGTTCCTGTATTATTCCTAGCTATTTGAGTTTGCTAGTCAAGACAAAAACACACTGGGGACTCTTTGGATCATCCGTCCACTTCTTGTATGCTCTTAATGAAGCATAATCTGTAAGTATTTTATTTCTAAGATTATTGTGGACACTATTTTATATTGACTATTATTTCACATTATTATACATTTGTGACCCGCTCGATCAGTCGGAAGTCGCAACGGCTCATTTCAAAATAAACGTTGATTTGTGTAAAAAAATAGTTTTTCATGGTTCGGGTGTTTTGTTTGATTTAAAATAAACAAAGTCTTGGCTTTCAGAATATGAAAATGTTATTGCCAAAATCTCACGATAAATACATGTTTGAAGCTTGTAAAGGGAAGATGACAGCTCTCCCTCGCCACTCTGCTGTTCCCCTTCCTCCGCTGAAATTATGAATGTAAGGCATGACTTTTACTATTACTATACTAGTAATCATGGCAGCGGCGCCGGATTCATTTCAGAAGTGGGGGGGGGGGGGGCAAAAAGTGCGTGTGTATGTATATATATCCCGCATTTCTCCCGATTTCTGACTAAATCTGATTTGTTTCATTCTAACATAACGCACCAAATGTTACTGTTTCCACTCGGACTTCAATACAGCTACACCATTGTTTGGTTTCCATGGTAACGTGTCTCTTTAGTAGCGCGAGCAAATGAAAGTCTGAGAGGGTCTTCAGGAGGAAGATAGTCAGAGAAAACAGAACAAGAATGGACAACTCAACCCTCTGCTCACTCCTTTCCTGTACATTCAACTATACAGACCAGCCCACACATATGACAGCGCAGTTGCTCATTCCATCTCTTCTTTTTTCCTGCTATACGCTCTTGTTTGACAAGCTGAATGTTGACTGGTGTTTGACTGAAGTAAGCTCTGTGAAAAGTTCCAGTTATTAACTCGGTATTTACAAAGCTGTCATCTCCACATTTGGAGAAAGTTACAAGCCGTTTGACAGCAGCACATCTGCATATTTCACAGAAGGCTCGTTTAGTGGTTTTGCAAATAATTAACCACTCTCTGTTTTTGTACCATTCTGCATTGAAATACCTTTCTCTTTGCCCAAATAAGCTTTTATTGTCCCGTCACAATGTCCCGACAACAAACCTCCATGCAGTCGGAACCAGCCTGTTTCGGTTCAACGATGCCGGCGGCGGCGGTTTTGACAGCCTCTGCGGCCGCAGAGCTGCTGCTGGAGTTCATCTGGCTGCGCTGGTTCTATGGTTGAAGGACCAGGCTCCGGAGCTGGTTCTATGGTTGAAGGACCAGGCTCCGGAGCTGGTTCTATGGTTGAAGGACCAGGCTCCGGAATTGTGGATGTCAGGGATGTGACATTCAAGTTGTTGAATTTCAGCTTAGTTTGACTGTATTTTGTTTTCTTATGCGCCGGTTCTTCTGACATGTTTGCAAGTTTATCTATCTAGGTTAACGGCTGACACACACTGAACAACGTGACACATAACGTAAACAACGTAACAAATAAACACATCTAAGCTTTGTTATTGGTTGTAATGTACATGCATACATTTGAATGGTGTGACAATGTCCTATTTGATTGGATTAAAATGTACATATTCTTCCTGTTATGGGTGCCTGCTTTATTTTACCTAATGCAAAGTGACCTGCTGCTCCATCGAAATCAGTCGCATTGACCCGAAGACATATTTTGAGTTGTATACACTGTTGGAAAGAGGAGATTCCTAGCTTTCTAATGATATCAGGATTGTTTTTGTACTATATTAAGCAAAATATGTCACATTATATAATGACTGTCACCGAGTCATCATTTTGAGAAAAAGGCCTTAAAGTTTCCTCTTCTCTGGATCGATCTGATTGATTATTAGCGGAGAAAATGATCAAAGTAGTACGGAGGGAAGATATTTTCGTTTGGATTACTGGTCTGGGGGGAGCTCGCGAGTGTGTGCGTGTATACCACGTGTGTGTGTTTGTGTATTTTTGCGTTTGTTTCCCGGTGAAAACTTTCAGGAGAAACACCGGCTGTTGTTATGCCTGCTGTGACGTTAAGTTACTCCGTTCTCCGATTGTAATTATGCCGTTAAAAGCTTCAAAGTTGTATTTATCATCTGAATTTGCCGAAACAAGTTTAATATTCTGAAAGCCAAGACTTTGTTTATTTGAAATCAGATGAAAACAAACTGTAACGGACCCTGCGGTGTTATCTATGATTACTATGCCTTACATTCATAATGTCAGCGGAGGGAGGGGAAGCGGCGCTGTGGAAGAGCAGAGTGGCGAGTGAGAGGCGAGCTGTGTTCTTCCCTTTACAAGCTTCAAAAATGCCTGTAGCTATGAGATTGAATATAACAATCAACAATAACAAAATATACACAGCTAGATCAGATGGCGTTCTTTTTAGATGCGACTTTAGAGTAGAGGGGAATTATTGAAACGGGATGTGTACAGGGTTCCGCGGCATCTGCTGCTGCGAAAATGTGGGGCAGGGCCGTAAAGTGGGGGGGCCAATGGCCCCCTGGCCCCCCCGCTTCCGGCGCCCTTGAATCATGGATAACACGGCAGGGTCCGTTACAGTTTGTTTTCATCTGATTTCAAATCAACAAAGTCTTGGCTTTCAGAATATTAAACTTGTTTCGGCAAATTCAGATGATAAATAGGCTACAACTTTGAAGCTTCTAACGGCATGATTACAAGCGGAGAACGGAGTAATTTAACGTCACAGCTAGGGTGACCAGATGTCCCGCTCTCTGTGGGACTGCACAGCATTTTTATAATTCTCCCCCATCCCACAGAAAGGCTGGCTCGGTTCGCAGACGGCCGGCACCGCCCCTTTATTATTATATTTATTAAACGGCATCATAATGCGCTGACAGGCGAAAGAGGTGCACCCCCCCACAATACACACAAATGCAAATACACACACACACACACACACACACACACACACACACACACACACACACACACACACACACACACACACACACACACACACACACACACACACACACACACACACACACACACACACACACACACACACACACACACACACACACACACACACACACACACACACACACACACACACACACACACACACACACACACACACACACACACACACACACACACCACGACACACACCCACACACTACACACACACGAGCTTCCCCCAGACCAGTAATCCTACTTTGGTCATTTATTAATCAATCAGATCGATCCAGAGGAAACTTTGAAGGCCTTTTTCTCAAAATGATGACTCGGTGACAGTCATTATATAATGTGACATATTTTGCTTAATATTTGGAGTACAACAACAATCTGATATAATTAGAAAATTAGGAATCTCCTCTTTCCAACAGTGTATATAACTCAAAATGTGTCTTCGGGTCAATGTGATTTTGATAGAGCAGGTCACATATGTTTTCTTTCTCATGATGCTAGCTATTGATGTAGTCTACTGTTAGCGTGGCTATCATTCAATGTAAATCAGTCAAGAATAACACTGGAAATGGGTAGGCTATTTAGGTCACTGCCAGGGCAGGCGGGTAGAAGTTCAGAGGACACTGACGAAGATCCTCCCTTTATGTCAGTTGTAGAGAAGATGACACCTGACCAGTCAAACATGTGGAATTTTGTTGAACTGTTTGCACTCTATACAGACCTTCATGGGGATAAGCTTTCTAGGAGGACCCTCATCCGGCAACTCCAGCAGACATTTGGCAGTGATCTTCTGGTACTATCCTCACCTGGGACAGCTGACATCATTGCTTTTCCTAGTTGTGCCTCGCAGACTCTTCGACTTGTGAATGATGACGAGGATGACATGGAGAGCATCGCAGTGAAAGCTAGCAAGCAAATCACTCAGGATGTGATAAACATTGATATGGACAAGGGACACTATAACATCAGCATTAATAAGGACATGATCAAAGAGTCAGTGAGAGACTTTCTGTTGATGTTGTTAGCAAAGGTTTCTCCAAAAGCTAGATAATACCCTTCCTGCACTGCTCATAGGTTCAATTATCACTAGTACTCTCAATTCTCAGGCAACTTGTTTGCAAGTAGACCTAGCAGGAAAAATGGTAGAGTCCAAGAAGCTTATCAATAGCATGTATTCCTATGGTGTATGTTGTTCTTACACAGAGTATCGCAGGTTCAAGAAATCAGCATCTCAGGCAGCAGTAGCAGATTTTAAGTTGTTTGGCATATTTAATGCTGACGATGGTCTAGTTCAGGCTATTGTGGATCATTTTGATGCTGATATAGCCTCTCAGAATGGTAAGCAGTCCACACATTCACTAGCTGTCCTTCTTACACAGTACTCGCAGAGCTCTGAAGAGGGTGAGAAGCAAACCAATCCAAAGATCAACAGGATCCCTAAAGATTCACCAGACATTCCATACGATATAGACATCCACAGATCCCAGGGACCCAAACAGCCTCCAATGCCACCAGATGAAGCCACAAAGGCTGACCTTAGTTTTCTACAGGAAGTTCTTACTCAGGACAACTGCCCAGAATACCATGGATACAACACGAAACATAGCAGGGAGCAGGGAGCAGGGCACTCTCCCCCAGGCCAAGACAAAAGCACTCTACTTCCCCCTGATCGACATGAAGCCATCTGATCCCGATACAATGATGACAGCCATGGCCAGAGTACAAGAGCTCACATCTGAAACTGGTCAGAATTTCAGTGTGCTGACATGTGACCAGCAGCTCTACCGGGTTGCAGTGCAAGTGTTATGGGGCCATCCAGATAAGTTCAAAGACATGCACTTACGTCTTGGGGGTATGCATGCATTGATGAGTTTTGTTGGGGCTATAGGTTCACTGATGGCGGAAAGTGGCCTCTCTAGTGTCCTGTCAGAAGTATTTGGTGGGGTTGCCAAGATGTTGAATGGGAAGAAGTTCCCTCAGAATGTACGTGCCCTCCGCATGATGGCGGAGGAGGTGCTGCGGAGTGTGATTATGGATGGCCATTTCCAGAAAGCAGACGATCTGATGAGAGCCTTGAATCAGATTGCTAGTCAGAGCAGGACAGCCAAACTTTGGGTTGAGGTCTTGGTGAAACCAGTGTTGCTGATGATGTCGTACATCCGGGCTGAACGTGAGGGTGACTGGCTTCTCCATCTGACCACATTCCGGAAGATGCTTCCCTACTACTTTGCAGCTGACCATGTCAACTATGCCAGGTATGGCCTCTACTACCTCCGTTCCATGGAGAAGCTTCCTCCACATGTCCAAGGCTATTTCCTCCAAGGGCAACATGTGACGCGACAGATCCGTGGAATATGGAACGGCCTGTGGAGTGACCAGTTCATAGAGTCCACCTTCATGAGGTACGGCCACAGTGTAGGAGGGATCATTGGGATAACCTTGAAGCCAGAAGCACTGAAGATCTGGGCTCTGAGCCGCCACATCTGCTGCAAGATTGAATCAGACATGAAGAACATGGAAGAGGAGGAGACAAATACAACAAAAGTACATCTCTATCACAAGGAGGAGGCTAAAGCCAGAGTGAGAGCAGACACCAAGGACAGGGATGGACTTCATCAGAAACTAGATGCCTGCCTCCATCCATTGGATCCCAACACACATCCAGGAGAGAGCATTGTGAACATCACCAGTGGCAAGATAGCCCCTCCAACTGCCAGTGTAGACAGTGCTGTAAAGATTGGAGAGGCAATGTTAGAACAATTTGAAAAGACCTGGCCGGATTTTACAACACCATCTCAAGCAAAGTGAAGACCATGGCAACAACAACAACCAAATCCATCACAATTGGCGACTCCAAAATGTATGACCTAAATGTGATCTATTCGAGGACCATTGCACTGTTCTCTAGTGACCGCGATGTTGACGTGAAGGATGTCCTTGCCTATGAGCTGGCACCAGTCCCAACTGCCATGTTCACAGAGGATGGAATGTGAATTTGTAAAGCCAAGTCCACACTGAAGAAGTCACCCCAGGTTGAAGTCTCCAGGAGGAATGCCGGTGATGCAGATGTCACTGTCATTGATGGATTAGCACTTCTTTAGACCATACACTGGCCAGCTGATGGTACTGTCGCTGATTTGTATACTCGCTCCTGGTTGGTATACCCAGGGGCGCCGTAAGGGGGTGAAAAGTTAGGACGATTCTAAGGGCCCGTGACTGACAGGGGCCCCAAATATTTTTAGAACATTAAGAAAAAAAATGTAAGTAACCTTTCATCAATCATCAATAATTAACATTAAAATAACGTCATATTGATAATGTACTCACTAAACTTACGATTCATTTAACTTATTTTCTTCCAAAAGTTAATTATCCAAAGCATCGAACACCCCCCTCTATTTACATGTAATGGTTTGGTCCTGCCTCCAAACGCTGTGCAGGGCCCTTTCTAGCAGAGTGAGAGCATGTGAGCAGGGATGCTAGTACTTACGTGTGAACCATGTCTCAACGACTAACAAAGTCAGGCTTTCAAGAAAGAAAAGAAAGGAGAGAAAGACAAGAGAGAGGGACTAAAGGGCGACAGTATGTCACCCAGTCTTTCAAAAGAAAAGGTGGGTGTAGTCCATGAGAGGTGGAAATTAGTCTGTTAGCTAAGCTTAGCTTAGTCCATTGTAAATAATAATTGTAATGTTTTGCTGACATTAAGTACTGTTAATATCTTCACAGAAAATGCAGAGGTTTTTCATTTCACTCCTCTTTTAGCTGACATTTAATAAATGCAGGTACATTTTTAGCAGCTATTCATATAAATCAGTTGTCCCTCCCCCTGGTGCCAGGACCAACAGATCCATCTCTAGGCTCAGCAGCCCTGACCCCCCATAAGGCTTTGCAGTCTTGCCATGCTGTCCATTGAAAGCCAGTTGGCTAGAAAGCTGGACTTCAAGGACTTGATCAGTGACTTTGCCTGTAAGAAGGCTAGGCGCTGGGCTCTTGGTGAGTAAGGCTGAGCAAGGGCTCGTAATAACTGTTAAAGGGCAAGGCAATGGTAACGGTATTGGATCACTACACACAAGATGCATGATGAGAAAAAGACTGAGAACAGGCTCTGATTTAGCGCCACCATCAGGCCTTTTCACTTCCATTTCCGTTTTGTTGTCCGTTTACACTTTAATACCGGCTTATTTTGTAGTTGGTATATTTAATTAAAAAATCTGCTGCTTATGTTATTTTTTTTGTTATAGCATTTTATAAATGATAATATTGGTGTTAATGTTCACTTTATTTTTATTTAAGAGGTCATGTATATTTAAGTTATTGTTATTTTGATTTTTGAATGTTCCATTCAAAAATGTTATTAAAAAGGCATGTACACCATAAAATATGACTATTGAGGTCTATTGTCAGGAATGTTAGTGTTATATCAAATTGTGAATTCTACTGCAGCAGAATGTTGCACGTCTGCACAGTGTTATATGTTCAAAGCTCAGTGTCAGTAAATACTGTGCAGTTAGTATTGGGACTACAAGATAGATGCAAGCCTGTACAGGTAGAGTTATTTAAAGCATACATGAGTGGGTTGGGTTCTGTAGGTGTGGTTACAGCATTGTGCTTGGTTGGCGTGGCCTGGTGGTGGGGCCCAATGTGATATCTTTTCATGGGGCCCAAAATCCCTGGCGGCGCCCCTGGGTATACCAAATGACAAGCGCCTTGGATCCCTTGGAAAATAGCTTTCTTTCATCTCAGAAACATAGCGAAGGTACGATCATTCATAAATCAAAATGATGCAGAGAAACTAATTAATGCGTTTATATCTAGCCGACTAGACTACGGCAATACAAATTTACAAACAAAAACAGGGTTTCAAAGATGATCTGTGATGACATAGTGAAGAATTAGGAGGTATTTGACTTTGGTATTTCCAATTTCACTGGTCTCCCCAAGAAAACGATTGAAAGACTCCAGCTCATTCAAAACTCTGCAGCTAGACTACTAACTAATACCAAAAGGAGGGAATACATTAGTCCTGTCTTAGCTACTCTACACTGGCTTCCTGTAACTTTCAGAATTGATTTTAAGGTGCTTCTCCTCACATACAAAGCTCTAAATGGACAAGGACCCAGCTACATTGCTGACTCTCTAATAAACTACACACCCGCCAGAACACTGCGATCATCAGATGCAGGTCTATTAGAGGTCACCAGAAAGAGTCCTAAGAAGATCGGTGATGCAGCCTTTGTAAACTACGTGTCAGGATTATTTTGTCATGTCACGTTTCTATGTCTAGGTGTGGGTGTTTTTCCGTTCTCCTGGTCATGTTTTCCTCCCTGTATATTGTCTGGTCTCTTTTCCCTGTGTTTTCATGTCTGTCGTTAGTTTCCCTGGTGTGTCTAATTTCCTGATTGTTTTCACCTGTCACTCCTTGTGTGTCTCCTGTGCTCATCAGTGTCAGCCCCGCCCCTGATTGTTCCCACCTGTGTCTAGTTACCCTGTGTTTAAATTCCCCTGTCTCCCAGTGTTCAGTGTCAGTTCGTATTGTCTCTTGCCATGGTCAGGTCTATGCTCTTTTGTGCTCACGAATAGTTTTGTTCCTCACTACGTGAGCGATTTTCCTTTTGGTCTCATTTTTTGTCATCTCATCCTGAGATTAGTTAGTGACTAGTGTATCTAGTGTATGAGATTAGTTAGTTCATCGTGTATCTTACCAATACTTTACCTCTGTCTCCCTGTCTGCAATTGGGTCCAACATCCTAAGTGCCTGAGATCGTAACACTACGCCCCAAAACTGTGGAACACGTTACCCAAAAATATTAGGGAAGCTAATACGTTAAGACAGCTTAAAACCTATCTCTTTACCAAAGCATTTTACTGACTTTACACTATTTGCACTATTTCTCTGTGATTGACATTGCACTATTTCTCTATGTTTTACTCCCCATGTTTTATGTTTATTTTATCCCACTTTATGCTTTGCTCTTGCTGCTTGTTTTACACTGATTTTATGTCTTATTTCTTACTGATGTAAAGCGCTTTGAACTGCAATCCCCTGTATGAAAGGTGCTATACAAATACATTTATTATTATTATTATCCAGTGGCTTGATTATATTGTTTTTATCCGCTCAGGGGATCTTGGAGCACGACCTGGAGGGACAAGACCGAGACGCAAGACCTCTCGAGTAGACTTTGGGCTGTGGCATTTTTAACATAATAAACTGTTGTCAACTTTATTTGTTTGTGGTTCTTAACTCTGCTCACCCCTGATTTTAAATAACCTGTGTAGCCTTTTAAGTAGGAGTCCTAGGCTCCTTTTAACCTAGGTGGCGTTGTCGGCAACTATTTTAATTCTACCCTTTTTAGTCCTAGTTATTTTCAAACCTCGCCACACATCCACGAAACAATATGATTTATCTCGACCTCCCCAAAAGAACCAAAATCTGACACGGTGTGAAATGTCTTTTTTAGATGTTCTGTCGTCATTTCCTGCGATCTTCTTCATGCAGTCAGTCTGAATAAATATTAATACGGGGCGTTTCTTTGACTATGTATAGGCAAATATGGGCGTTACGTGAAGCCAGCAAAAGCTGCGCTGCATTTCGAGTTGATTGTGATTTATAAAGGGAAACCGGAGTAGGATGTGCGTGCGCAGTGTTTTATAAAACGGAATATTTTTGTGCGTATTTACTTGCTGTGTCCTACGTATGTCACCTTCCCACGTGAATACTACGCAAAGTTTTATAAATGAGGCCCCTGATCTAGGGGGTACAACTCTAAACACCCATATGAAAAAGATCGGTTTACATTTTAATAATCAAATAAGTATATGAACATAACCAATAACTTAGTTGTTCATTCATACCGTATTTTACATAGTTAACATTTATTTATTCATGCATATTTTTTAATCTTTATAGACTTATCCAAGGCATTTGATACTGTGGACCATGGCATTCTATGCCAGAAGTTATCTCATATAGGCCTGTCTGACCAAGCTGTTGGTTGGTTTGCAAACTATCTTTCAAATCGCAAGCAATGTGTAAAATTCAGCGGTCTCTCCTCAAGCTTTCTTAATGTGCCCAGAGGCGTTCCTCAAGGGTCGGTCTTGGGACCGATCCTTTTTACTATTTATATAAATGATGTGGGTCAAAGTATTGATGCCTCTGTACATCTACAGTGGGGCAAAAAAGTATTTAGTCAGCCACCAATTGTGCAAGTTCTCCCACTTAAAAAGATGAGAGAGGCCTGTAATTTTCATCCTAGGTACACTTCAACTATGAGAGACAAAATGGGGGGAAATAATCCAGGAAATCACATTGTAGGATTTTTAATGAATTAATTGTGTATTGTAAGTATTTGGTCACCTACAAACAAACAAGATTTCTGGCTCTCACAGACCTGTAACTTCTTCTTTAAGAGACTCCTCTGTCCTCCACTCGTTAACTGTATTTATGGCACTTGTTTGAACTCGTTATCAGTATAAAATACACCTGTCCACAACGTCAGACAGTCACACTCCAAACTCCACTATGGCCAAGACCAAAGAGCTGTCAAAGGACACCAGAAACAAAATTGTAGACCTGCACCAGGCTGGGAAGACTGAATCTGCATAGTTAAGCAGCTTGGTGTGAAGAAATCAACTGTGGGAGCAATTATTAGAAAATGGAAGACATACAAGACCACTGATAATCTCCCTCGATCTGGGGCTCCACGCAAGATCTCACCCCGTGGGGTCAAAATGATCACAAGAACGGTGAGCAAAGATCCCAGAACCACACGGGGGGACCTAGTCAATGACCTGCAGAGAGCTGGGACCAAAGTAACAAAGGCTACCATCAGTAACACACTACGCCGCCAGGGACTCAAATCCTGCAGTGCCAGACGTGTCCCCCTGCTTAAGCCAGTACATGTCCAGGCCCGTCTGAAGTTTGCTAGAGAGCATTTAGATGATCCAGAAGAGGATTGGGAGAATGTCATATGGTCAGAAGAAACCAAAATAGAACTTTTTGGTAAAAACTCAACTAGACGTGTTTGGAGGAGAAAGAATGCTGAGTTGCATCCAAAGAACACCATACCTACTGTGAAACATGGGGGTGGAAACATCATGCTTTGGGGCTGTTTTTCTGCAAATGGACCAGGACGACTGATCCGTGTAAAGAAAAGAATGAATGGGGCCATGTATTGTGAGATTTTGAGTGACAACCTCCTTCCATCAGCAAGGGCATTGAAGATGAAACGTGGCTGGGTCTTTCAGCATGACAATGATCCCAAACACACCGCCCGGGCAACGAAGGAGTGGCTTCGTAAGAAGCATTTCAAGGTCCTGGAGTGGCCTAGCCAGTCTCCAGATCTCAACCCCATAGAAAATCTTTGGAGGGAGTTGAAAGTCTGTGTTGCCCAGCGACAGCCCCAAAACATCACTGCTCTAGAGGAGATCTGCATGGAGGAATGGGCCAAAAATACCAGCAACAGTGTGTGAAAACCTTGTGAAGACTTACAGAAAACGTTTGACCTCTGTCATTGCCAACAAAGGGTATATAACAAAGTATTGAGATGAACTTTTGTTATTGACCAAATACTTATTTTCCACCATAATTTGCAAATAAATTCTTTAAAAATTAGACAATGTGATTTTCTGGATTTTTTTTCTCTCATTTTGTCTCTCATAGTTGAGGTATACCTAGGATGAAAATTACAGGCCTCTCTCATCTTTTTAAGTGGGAGAACTTGCACAATTGGTGGCTGACTAAATACTTTTTTGCCCCACTGTATATGCAGATGATACTGTTGTGTACTGTTGTGCTAGCACTGTTGCCCTTGCATTTGAGCGTCTGCAGTCTGCTTTTGACACTTTTCAGTCACATCAGTTCCACCTTAGGTTGGTGTTAAATTCAGATAAGACAAAAGTCATGTTGTTTTCCAATAAGAAAAGGTTACTAACTGTTCTTCCCTGCATCATGTCTGCACATCATAACCCCATTGAAGCTGTTAACACCTACAGATACTTAGGCATCACTATAGATCAGGGGTGCCCAACCTTTTTTGAATCGAGAGCTACTTTTAAAGTTACCAGTCTGCTGAGATCTACCAGTCCAAATAGAGAGGCGTAGCCATTACTGACAGCCTACTACCAGGTAAATACACACTTCTACTTGTATAAAACTGACCTTTGTACGATGAATACTTCATAAAATACTGCAGATCCTTTATCTTACCTATTTCTAATCTACACACATACAAGTATTTAACTGAAGTTACACAACAGTGTTGTTGATACAGAGTTGGAGTTTATTCACACGTCACATACTACAGTGGATAATGTTTTCAAGACACATTGAACAGTGCTGCCACATATGACACAGGACAAAAAGAAAAGACTCCTTTTCTTTGCCATTATATACAAATAGTGTTGCTACAAAAGTATAAATTAGGCTTACTAATAAGACAACTCAGATCTGAAGCTACACAGGAATCTGCTGCCAAAGTGCAATAAAAAAGACAACATTAATAGAATCAAACCCTTTTTTTGTTGCATTTTAAAAAGAAATGCCTTTAAAATAGGATGCAAGCAACACTAGTTTCTTAACCTGAATTGATAATAGACTATCATCTATTTAAGTTTGCATTCTTATACCATTTTGTACAATAATTATAATGAATAAGTTCAAACAAACTAAAACTTACAGCTGATTAATAACGGTATCTAACTTGAGTTTTTATCAAAAACCTGTTGAAATGCTGTTATTTTTACTGTCCCCCAAAAGCGCGTCGGCAGCCTCCAGGAATGCTTCTTTCACAACTTCGCCGTCTTTGAAATACTTCATGTGTTTCTCAAGAACGTGACTGACACGATAAGGTGCTCTGGTAGCAGCCTTGCTCTTGTTGTTGGGCCTGGTGAAAATGGACTGCTGTGCATTTAGCTGTCCTTTCAGGCCCCTCCCCTTTTGGGAGCGTAGGGCAGAATTAGGAGGGAATTCCGTCTCCTAGCGTTTGTGCACTGTTTTGAAATGCCGCTCCTAAATTACCCTTCTTCGATAAAGCCACGCTCGCATTGCAGATGAGACAGATGGACTTTGAATTGGAATAGATACAAAAATAATCATCCTCCCACTCGGAGTGAAAATTATATATGTTTAGCTTCTGCCGTAATTGCGGTCTTGTGTGTGTGCGGACTGTCATTCCTGTTGACACGGACAACGTTAGCGAACTAGTGCCCGCTGGCCCACCAGCCACGCCCCGACACATGGGGTCATGCCGGCCAATCACAAAGCTTTGATGCATTCAAGTGCATTATTCTGGCACAGGAAGACTATGTTATAGGACATTAACGATAAAACAGAATATTGTTGTTCTATTTTTAGACGGGAATCTCCCCGCGATCGACCGGTCGATCGCGATCGACTGGTTGGGCACCCCTGCTATAGATGAACATCTCTGCTTCAAACCACATATTGACAATCTCTTAAGGATATAACAATTAAAACTGGGATTATTTTTTAGAAATAAGTTCTGCTTCTCCACAAGTGTGAGGAAACGGCTTGTAGCTGCCACATTTTTGCCGCTCTTGGACTACGGGGATGTTGTGTACATGAACGCCTCAGCTCACTCCCTTCATCTGCTGGACGCTGTCTAAACCCCTCACACACCATTGCACGCTGTACGCTTTAGTCAACTGGACATCATTATCAATGCGCAGATCACTGCACTGGTACAAACTGATCTATACAGCTATGCTTGGACTGCTCCCCCTCTACATATCCACTTACATATCACACAAACAGTACAGCTATAGACTACAATCTCAAAATGACATCCCCTCAGTACGCACGCACGGTGCTTGGGAAAAAAGCCATATCATACTCTGCCCCCTCGACCTGCAACACACTTCAGCAGGAACTTAAGCTGACCACTTTGATACCCATCACAGATTTTAAACTCATTTTAAAAAAGCCGGAGAAACCATCTGTGGGTGTTTGCACCTGCTATATCTGACTGTATATGGATTTCAATGACTACTTTTTTTACGATGTTGTATTCTAGTGTTGCCTCTGTGTTTAGTGTCCTGTCTGTAACTTTGTGTGGTAGTGTTACCACTGACAGGTCTCGCTTGAAAATGAGACCTTGTACCTGTATAAAAAATAAAAATCTCTCCAGTTTTAAACAATATTTTTGGTTTACTGTCCTATAGTATACATTGGAATGATTTCAAACTTGTTTTTATTTATCCTAATAATTATAAAGGTGTGCCTTGGAAATGTTTGTTTACATAAATTGTGATCAAAACGTTGCAGACTCACTGAGATAACTTAGACTAAAGTTAACAATCTAAACACTCAGAGTCCTTTAACTCACTGAGCCTCTCAGTCTGACAGGACAAGGCTCTCCTCCATCTTGATGTAGAAACATCTTCTCATATCCGTTAGCGCAGCTAGCACCAGATGCTAACAACAACAAGCTGAGCTGCGGCTATGAGCTAAGGGTGCCTGATAAGCCAACATGGGCACTTTCATCAATTACAACGCCCATCGTACAGGGCAAATTAAAAATGTAACCGGGGTGAAAAGGGTGTTACCTTTACTTAATTAAGAATGTTGTTATATCGAGGCCGAAAATTAGGATGAGCGAGCGCCAACGGTTAAACACGTTTTGTTTTCCTCCCAGAGCTACCAGCGCAGATCTGGCGCCCTTGGCGACCGCCTATGTCGCCAGACGCAGCATCTTGTAAGAAACAAGGTCTCGGGGCTTGTTAACATTTAACAACCTATTATTGATGCATACCCACTTAATGGGAAGAAACTCAGCTAACAGACGATATTAACAATTTTTATCTAAACGAAACACAATTCTAACACCAAGTCTAAATCAGCACTTAACGAAAACTAGCTAACGCTACATTAGCATATAACTGGCGACGGCAATTGTTCTACTTCCTGCTATCTGCACAAACGACATGTCATATGAAAGCTGAGCATAGATCTGACTGGCAGCTGGCGCACCATTACGCTTTGTGGCGAAAACAGATATAGAGGTCATGGTGAATTTTCCAAAAAGGTCAAAAACAGTTGTATTTGGATGGAATGAATACCTATAGTGATATTTCAAAGAAATAAAATGAGTTTTACAGTGTGGTACCTGAGAAAGGTCAAATGATAACCAAATGTACACAAAGGTGAGTCCGCCTGGACCTACCTGTGCTACACCTCTCTAAAAAATGTCAGGTTTCACTAAATTAGCATCTATCTTGACACAGGATACTTATGATATATTGTGGTTTGGATCCCTAAAGGTTCTGGGCTACTATTCCATCATTCAAGGGTGGTTTTCACTATAAATAATGTGTTTGTTTTAGGCAGAGATTAGAATTTGCATTTTTTTACTATGTTCAATCTGAATTTACTCTGACACAGCAACATCTATATTGATTCTGACACTTCTACAGCCAACTCACAGGTGTATCATTGCTTTGATAAAAAAAGGTTATTCATATACCCCTTTTAGTTGTGAAGATATCGATCTGTGTGCATCTGGACCCGGTGACGACATTACCTATTGACGCAGCAACCACTGTAAGTTATATTCTTGTTTAATTAGACTTCTGTTTATTTATTCGACTCTGTATAATTGTTACTGTAGCTTAAACGGCTAAATCTCTTTTGAGAGATTTTAAATCTCAGATCTGCTCAGGCGAAACCTGCTTTACAGGTCTCAGCACTCAAGCCTGCATTATTAATATAGGCAGGGCCAGTCTATTGTCGCCCATCAGCTGTAGATAGTTAACTAATTAGAGGGGCGTGCCCCTACAGCTGTGAGAACTGAGCAATCAGGCGTCCATTTTAGGTATCACTTTCCTGGAGCGTCAGACAGGCTAAGACTGACAAAGACATTAGAGTCCTACGGGAGTCACGAGGGAGGCAAAGAGGAGGCAAATCCTACTTTGATTGAGCTAAGTATCGTTGGTGTTTTTATTTTTTCATTTTGTTGTTTAGCCCCTCATGCTATAATCATGTGTATTTTCTCCATTCCTGTTCATGTGTCTTCTCGCAATTATCACTGGCCCCGTGTATCTCGTAATCGATATAACCGGCCTGCTCTCGTCTATCCCACGTGCTCCACTGAGATCCAACATCTAGTTTCAGGTGGCCTGTGGAACTGCCAGTCAGCTGTTCCCAAGGCTGACTTCATCTCTGGCTACGCCTCCCTGCAGTCTCTGGATTTCCTTGTTCTCACTGAGACCTGGATTACTCCATCCAACACATCCACCCCAGCAGCTCTCTCCACTGCATATTCCTTCTCCCATACACCCAGACCCACTGGCAGAGGAGGTGGCACTGGTCTCCTGCTCTCTCCCAAATGGAGCTTTTCCCTCTTCAAGCTACCTAACTTCACTCCTTCCACCTTTGAGTTCCATGCCGTCACAGTAACCCATCCTATACAGTTAACCATTGTTGTTCTCTACCGTCCGCCAGGCGCCTTGGGGGACTTCTTGGAGGAATTAGATCATCTCCTCTCACACATCCCTGAAACTGGCCCTCCCGCTGTACTTCTCGGAGACTTCAACCTCCAGATGGGGAAGATAGACGAACTAACATCTCTGTTAACCGCCTTTGCTTTCTCACTGTCTCCGTCCCCACCGACTCATAAAGCTGGCAATGTCCTTGATCTCATATTCTCAAGGAACTGCGCTACTTCTAACCTCTCTGTAAACCCGCTCCACACATCCGATCATTTCTTAATTTCATTCTCTCTATCCCTTTCCAAACATAACAAACTAATCTCTTCCCATCCTACACTTGTCCGCCGTAACCTTCGCTCCCTCTCCCCCTCTACCTTTGCCTCGTCGGTGCTCTCAGCCCTCTCTTCCTCTGATTCGTTCCAACTACTGCCTCCAAACTCTGCTGCAGAAACTCTCCTCTCTACTCTCTCATCCACTCTGGACTCGCTCTGTCCTCTCACATCTCGGCAGGCTCGTCAGTCCCCTCCTGCTCCCTGGCTAAATGATGCACTGCGTGCTAATAGAACCGTCCTTAGGGCAGCAGAGCGGAAATGGTGGAAATCCAACACCGTGACGACCTCCTAACCTATCAAGCTCTCCTCTCCTCTTTCTCTGCTTCGATCTCTCAGGCAAAAAGCACTTTCTTTCAAGATAAGATCCAATCTTCCTATTCCAATCCTAAAAAACTATTTTCCATCTTCTCCACCCTCTTGGACCCTCCAAAAGCTCCTCCCCCCTCCTCACTTCTGTCAAGCGACTTTGTTACCCACTTTGAAAAAAAGGTTAATGATATTCGCTCTTCTTTTTCTGACTCACCTTTACTCACCGCTGGGTCACCAGACCTTCCTTCCACCAACACACTAACCTCCTTTTCCCCTCTCTCTCCAAGTGAGGTTCTTACCCTCATTACCTCTGCCCGCCCTACCACCTGTCCTCTGGACCCTATCCCTTCAAACCTCCTTCAGACTATCGCTCCTGATATTCTACCGTTTCTCACCCATTTCATCAACACTTCTCTAACTTCTGGTCACTTTCCAAACAGTCTCAAGGAGGCAAGAGTAAACCCTCTCCTAAAGAAACCCACTCTCAACCCGTCTGATGTTATAAACTACAGGCCTGTCTCTCTCCTCCCGTTCCTGTCTAAATCACTTGAACGCGCTGTCTTTAAACAACTCTCCTGTTATCTCAATCAGAACAACCTTCTGGATCCGCACCAGTCTGGTTTCAAGGCAGGTCACTCCACAGAAACTGCTCTCATTGCTGTCACGGAGGAACTGCACACTGCCAAAACTGCATCCCTCTCCTCTGTCATCATCCTGTTGGACCTGTCTGCTGCATTCGACACGGTGAATCATCAGATCCTCCTTCGCACTCTCCAAAAACTTGGAGTTTCAGGCTCTGCACTTTCCCTCCTCACCTCATACCTGAAAGACCGTACCTACAGGGTGACTTGGAGAGGGTCTGAGTCCGACCCTTGTCAATTAACTACGGGGGTCCCTCAGGGCTCTGTTCTTGGTCCCCTCCTCTTCTCCCTGTACACAAACTCGCTCGGATCAGTCATTAGCCCGCATGGTTTTTCTTACCACTGCTACGCTGACGACACCCAATTAATTCTGTCCTTTCCCCGCTCAGAGACCCAGGTCGTCGCACGCATCTCTGCTTGTCTAGCTGACATCTCTCAGTGGATGTCTGCTCACCACCTCAAGCTCAACCTTGACAAGACTGAGCTGCTCTTCCTCCCGGGAAAAGATTGTCCAACTCTTGACCTGACAATCAACATCGGCACCTCAGTTGTTTCCCCGACTCAGACTGCAATGAATCTGGGTGTGACCCTAGATAACAGCCTGTCCTTCACTGCAAACATCGCTGCTACAACCCGTTGCTGCAGATACACGCTTTACAACATCAGGAAGATACGTCCCCAGTTGACTCAGAAAGCGACTCAGGTTCTGGTCCAGGCTCTCGTCATCTCACGCCTAGACTACTGCAACTCCCTCCTGGCTGGTCTACCTGCATGTGCCATCCGACCTCTGCAGCTCATCCAGAATGCAGCGGCTCATCTGGTCTTCAACCTTCCTAAATTCTCCCACACCACTCCGCTCCTCCGCTCCCTTCACTGGCTTCCGGTAACTGCTAGAATCCACTTCAAGACACTGGTACTTGCTTACCATGCTGCGAATGGATCTGGCCCTTCCTACATCCAGGACATGGTTAAACCGTACACCCCAGCGCGTGCACTACGCTCTGCATCAGCCAAACGACTCGTTGCGCCCTCGCTGCGAGGGGGACCCAAGTTCCCATCGGCGAAAACACGTGGGTTTGCTGTCCTGGCTCCAAGATGGTGGAATGAGCTCCCCATTGACATCAGGACGGCAGATAGCTTGCACATCTTCCGGCGCAAACTGAAAACTCATCTCTTTCGACTCCACTTCGAGCGTTAGAACTATTAACGAAGCACTTTTATACTAATAAAGGACTGGCTTACCTAAAGCCAGTTGAGTAGCACTTGAAATGTTTGGCTCTATGAAACCTGATGTACTTATATGATTCTGTTTTCTTCAAGGTTGTGTCTTCCTGGTCGAATGTACTTATTGTAAGTCGCTTTGGATAAAAGCGTCAGCTAAATGCAATGTAATGTAATGTAATCTTGTGGATGCAGTAAGTTGGCCCTGGACTTATAATGCAACTGAAAAGTTGATATCTGTTTTTATCTTTAATGGGTTCTGTTTTATGTTGTTTGGGGATGGACCTTCACTGACAGGTGCACTTGACGTGTTATTTCTCGTTTTGACGTGTTAACGTTATGCTTTGATCCTTAAGATTACTAAATGTTTAGCTATCCTTTCACATGTCATACAAAGTATGAAAGGCATACATCTTAAAATTATTTCATTGAATGTGAAGGGTATCAGCCAAAACCCTATCCTTCCTAAAGAATGAATGTCATACACCCTTTCTCCAAGAAACCCACCTTGCTGATCTTGAAAACATTCAACTGAGGAGGAGCTGGGATGGCCAGGTGTTCTACTCTTCTCACAACTGCTGTTCTCCTACATCGCTGTCTGCCCTTTACCCAGTAGATAGAACAGTAACTGATAAAGAGGGCTGTTATGTACTTTTATCAGGCTACTTGTATGTTAACTAGTTGTCCTAGGCTGTATATATGCCCCTAATGTATTTGAAGCCTCCTTTATCCCACAACTTATGTCACAACTAAAGAACCTGTTGCGAGGGGCGTACATCAGGGGTGCCCACTTAGCCCTCCTCTCTTTTTTTAGCATCTTGAGAAACTCCTGCTAATTGCTCGAAAGTGTATTTTACACAGATGGATAAAAGACACCCTTCCTAATGTTACGCGCGGCAGTTGTTTAGTCTGTAGGGACTCGGACTTTGGACTGAAGGGTCGCCACCTCCCCAAAATATATATATATATATTAGCCATTCACAACACTATCTTTGAATGAGTACAACATTCTTAAAATACTTCTTACAAAATCTCTTTAGTCTGCTATAATATATTTATGATTACTCATCATAGTTTTTTGCAGTATCTCTGTTACCTACCATGGTGGTTTCAGCAATGGAGCCAAAGCTGTTTATGAAAATGTTACAGGACACGTTGACTGGAGGACCTGCAGAGAGAGGGGGGAGATGTTTTGAGTTATTTTTTTCAAAAACACTATATGTACATATTAGCAAACAATTTCCGTATAACACCAATATGTTTGAAAGCATCAAAATGAATATGTTGATCAAATCTCAACCCCGGCCGGAGTCCGGCCCTGATATTACAGAGCCAGCTCACCTTGCCTCGCTCTGTCTACTGCTGTCAATCAGTGTGGCATGTCTCAGCAGCCATGCCCTCAGCTCCACCTCTTTGCTCTTGTTAGGATTAGGCGGGAGCAGGCGGGAGTAAAGTGCTGATGTCACTGCCAAAATTATGCCGGTCGGCTCCGCCCATTTTGGCATCCACAGCTGCTTTGCAGAAAGGGGGAAGAACCTCATCCCAGCCTTTCATAAAAAGGGCTTCTAGTTGTTTAAAAAAAATATTACGATCACCATGTTTTACCACCTTTCTATGACATAGCAGCATCGCCCCATTGTTTCTACTCATCTCATCTCATGTCCTCATATTTGTGCTACTATACATTTGTTTACGTTTTTCCACCATAAGCACCAACCAAACAATGCTTGCTCTCAAACTGTGTATGAATATATGAGTGAGTTTGTCACTGCTTAATCTGACAGCAAAGATCGCTTACATTACCAAAAGATTATCTAAAAATGTCTCAAAGCACAATAAAAGTATATACTGTAAGTAATGCAAGAACAATAAAGAGGATAACTGGCCTTAGACCTTAATGAAAGGTAAAGTACCTTATTCTGTGAACAATACCAGTCATGGTATGACAAATTTGACATGTTGCCATGTCATTTTTAAGTTTGAATATGCTAAAAAGGTTAAGCAAATTTCATATTAAAGGTCCCATGACATGCTTTTCCGGTTATTACCCGTCCCCTTGTGTGTTATGTAGCTTTTTCTGCATGTAAACGGTCTGTAGATTCAAAAACCCTCAAAGTACACCCTGTAGCGAGTAAAACTCTAACACTGTGCTGCCCCAGAACGCCTCGTTAGAGATTTTTCATTTTCCATTTTTTTCTTCCTGGGTATGGTGACGTAACCATACCCAAATGGACCAATCCGCGGAGCCGTTACGTTACGTCCGCATTACATCCGTGTTACGTCCATGTTACGTCCATGTTATGTTACGTACGTGTTACGTCCACGTTACTTCCTCACAGACACTCAATCTTTTCTCAGCTGCAGCTCCGCGGATTTCTCAGCCTGAGACGGCGGAACGCGGCAAGGCTGCGGGTGTGTGTGTGCTCGGGCTGGTTTCGGGCTGGGTTTCGCTGTGTCTCCCCACAGGGAGGGGGGAGCTCAGGAGCTCCAACAAGCCGTGTAGGACAGAGAGTGAATACACATATACCGAGATGCTGTATGAGAAACCAATGTGATTTTGGAACATTGAACAATGTAAATATATTCTAGTAGACCTCAACAATGGAATTATGATCAGTAGAAATGGCCATGTCATGGGATCTTTAAGTTTAAGAACATGTCTCTGTTTAGCAAACTGACAGAGGGGACACCAGTGGCTGCCAAAACTAAATCAGCTTCTATGTGTTACAAAATTGATCGATGCATCACAATGGACTCCACTTTTCCCTGTGTGTTCTTGTTGGAAAATACAGACGGACACAAAGATAGCCAAGTATGTACCTTTAAAATTTGGTCTTATCCTGGCATCATATCCAGATGTTCTGCCCATCAGTTTGTCCAGGAAGTCAGAGGGAGACATTGGGACCGGCCGTGTCTTCGCAGCACTGTCCACTTCCTTACAGTGACCAACACTGTAAGAAAACAAAACACACATGTAACAATAATCATCTGTGACATTTTCTCATCAGGGTGTGTTGGGTATTCTGCTTTGCTACTTGTCAACTGAAGTGAAGCACCATACATCACTGTTGTGACTAGCTTCTATGTTGATGTTATGAACAGCCTGAGGATTAAAACTGCATGAGACCACTTTAGAGTCTAAGATTTCCAACCACAGAGTTGAATGATTTTGGAAAGTAGGCTGTAAAAGAGTCAAACTTGTAAGACAAAAATGCAAACAACACCTGGGGCCTCATTTATAAACGTGGCGTACGCTCAAAAGATGGCGCACGCCAATTTCTAAGCAATCTTTGCGATTTATAAAAAACAAACTTGACGGAAAATGTGCGGTCCTCCACGTACACTCTGACCCATGCATATGCACAAAAGCGGGAGAGATCAGAAACTAAGACACCGTTGGCAGAAGGAAGACTGGAGATAAATATGTGAAAATAATACCATAAATATAATGTTACCTCTCATTTATATGAAGAATTAATTTGCAAAAATTGATTAAAGCCAATCTTAAAATGATTAAACAAACGCCTGTTTGCGATTCTTGAGTGCACACAAAAACGTAACTTGGAGAAATAAATAAATACGGATATGTTATTGAAAACCACCTCGAATATGTTGTCTTAATGTTATGAAATGTATTCTCATAAATGATGCGGGAAGCAGAAGGACAGAATTACATCTAAACTGATGCCGTTTTGCATTTGATAGATTGTATAGATACGAGCATGGTTTTATATACCATCATGTTTAATCCTCCTTCGACCTGCCCTCACAGAGAGCTCTGACACAGGGGCAGACACAGGCAGCCTAGTGTAGAGCTGCTGCCCGGCCCATGCCTCAACACACACACACACACACACACACACACACACACACACACACACACACACACACACACACACACACACACACACACACACACACACACACACACACACACACACACACACACACACACACACACACACACACACACACACACACACACACACACACACACACACACACACACACTGTCTGCTGTCTGTGTGAGTCTGCTTAACGATGGGGATGTGTCTTCGAGGAGTGTGTGAGTAGTGCTCGACATCATGTGGGTTTTTCTCTCTGAAACAGCAGCACAGTATTACTGCCTGGCAGTGGATATTGATGCTCACTTCCACTACCAATGTGTGTAATAGAAGGGATGATATTAGATTAGAAATCACAGTGATTAGATTCCTATTGAGTTTGGTGATCCTTACACTATTATGACAGTCAGTGGTCTCTATTTAAATGCAATGATGTTTGCCCTCAAAGCAAATGGGCTCCATTTAATCAATATTGTTTTAATAATGATAATTATATTGTTTATTATTATTTAATATATAAGTATTGACATTTTGCAAGTTAAATTGAACAATAATTACTTTACAGTTTATTTTGCAACAATACAGCAGAGATGGCAAAAGTACACACATCCATCACTCAAGTAGAAAGTTGTACTGACTAAACTTCTTTACTCAAATAAAAGTAAAGAAGTATGGGCTTCGAAATGTAATCAAGTCAACAGTAGCCATAACTAACTGGTAACTGGACCTCACTTTATATTAATAGAAAATTAAAGAACTTCTATTTCAAACTGTAACATTCAACAGTATCCAGGCTGAACAACCACTATTGAGAACATAAGCAGAGAAAAACATAGTGTAGTGGGGACAAGGAATACACTTTTGCCATTACCTAGATATCTCTGTTTTCAGTCATTTTCTTTCACTTTTTCATTTTCTTCTTTAGCCATGTTTCGTTGAAATAGCTTTGTAGGCTAGTGGCATAGTTTGAGATATTCACATTGGTTGCTCTTCTTTACAGAAGACCAGGAAATGTTGGATACACCAATAGGCACACACTGACTCTAAATAATAATGAACACACCACCAAATGCAGATTAAAACTAAAGTAAAATGTAAGAAGTAGAAACGGGGGGTTATGTATTGTAACCCTAGTTCTATAAGCACAGGCGGAGCCCTCTACTGGACTCTATGGGTACTACTCTCATCAATGAGACGTGAGCGTTCACACACTGAAGTTGTATAAACGTAGCCAGCCAATCAAGGCGAGCCTACCTGAATGTGCGCGCAGGCTCACAGTATATAAGGCAGCTACACCTCCTGACTGTCATCCTACACCCTCTTCAGCGAGCGGCATTGGGAAGACAGGGCCCCTAGATAGAGGGCTTCACCTGTGCTTAAAGAACTAGGGTTACAATTAGGGCTGTCAAGTTAACGCGTTAACGCAAAAAAATATTAACGCCACTAATTATTTTAACGCGATTAACGCATGTGTATTTTTTGTCCTCGGCCGCCCCGTAGTTTCAGAGCACATCGAATTTAAAATACCATCTACAAGCTGATGCTGACAGCCCCGCTCCTGCCGCCCGCTTGTGGGAGACCACACTTCCACGCTCACTGGCAGGCACCGACTGGCCATCGGGAGGACCGGGAGGGTGTGTGTATGTGTGGCGCGAGAGAGAGAACGGGCACACCTTACGTGTATTGTTGTTGTTAGCATCTGGTTCTAGCTAGCTGCGCTAACGGATATAAGGAGCTGTTTCAATGAAAACAGAGGAGCGACATTTCGCCGACAACTACGCCGAGTACTTGACTTTATGCAGGAAGCCAGACAGTGGGACATTGTACGAAAAGTCAGCACACTCAGCACGGATAGTGCAACATGATTGCAGCGTCCAGGCAGCTCCCGTTCGAGCATATGCCTTGAGTTGCACATAGCTCCAACAATCCATCACACACACACACACACACACACACACACACACACACACACACACACACACACACACACACACACACACACACACACACACACACACACACACACACACACACACACACACACACACACACACACACACACACACACACACACACACACACACACACACACACACACACACACACACACACACACACACACACACCATTTGTATTGTATTATTGTATGAGAGGTTCCAGGTTGAATTGAGGCGAATATTTGTAATGTTCAGAGGTTGTTGTGTTTAATATTCATGAGAATATTTGTCATTGTTCAAATGATAATAAACATTAGCATAAAGCATATTTGTCCACTCATATGTTGATAAGAGTATTAAAAACTTGAAAAATATTCCTCTAAGGTACATTTAGAACAGATCAAAAATGTGCGATTAATTTGTGATTAATCGCGATTAACTATGGACAATCATGCAATTAATCGCGATTAAATATTTTAATCGACTGACAGCCCTAATATAAATATATATATATGTGTGTGTGTGTGTGTGTGTGTGTCCGCATCTGTAGCCTGTTATTGTCTCATTATACCGCTCTGTGAATGAATCAAAATAAATAAATAAGTGGTCATGAACACATCTGTCCATCAGACAGAGGGCTGCTGTGCCTCCTGTCATCATTAATGGACGTCTCTTTAAAATGACCGCTCAGAGGAGAGGAGTTCTCATTTCTCTAACGCCTGCTGCTTCCCCTCCTCTCTCCTCGGTTCCCCTCCTCGGCTCCTCGGCTCACATCTCCTGTGGGCGGGACTAAGTCTCGAGGATAGGAGTCGAGGAGGGGAGTCGAGGAGGGGAGTTAGAGAAATGAGAAAGGGCCCTTGACTGTGGCATGAGCAAGCCCCTTGTCCACCATTAGCTGTAGATAGGATATACTAATAATAATAATAATGGGTTGAATTTATAACGCACTTCATATTTGAGTTCAAATCCCCAAGTGCTACAAGCAGTGAGCATGGAACAGTATAAAACAGTACACAACAAGGTAGAATTTAATAAAAAGCAGCAAAAACAAACAATAAAAATAAATAAAAATAGTAGTAATAAATAAAATAAAAGGTCTAGGGAAAGGCTCTATTGAACAGATGGGTTTTGAGGCCTTTAAAAGCATTCACGGTCTGTGGTGCTCTCATGTGGTCGGGGAGCACGTTCTGGTCTGGTTCTCGTTCTAGCAGAAAGCCCGGTCTCCCATAGTACAGAGCTTGGTCCTGGGGGGTTTGAGGAGATTGGCTTTGCTGGAGCGGGAGGTCCGCAAGGAAGTACGAGGGGTGAGGAGTTCCTTGAGGTAGGGAGGGGCAGTTCTATGGATACACTGGTGGGTGAGGAGGGAGACCTTGAATTCGATCCTCAGTTCCACAAGGAGCAAGTGTAGTGATTTCAGGATGGGGGTGATATGATCATATTTGCGCACCCTCATCAGGATCCTAGCAGTGCTGTTCTGTATGTACTGGAGATTCTGGATGCTTTTGTTAGGGATCCCGATGAGGAGTGCATTGCAGTAGTCCAGCCTGGAGGAGACAAAGGCGTGGACTAGCTTTTCGGCGTCAGACAGAGTGAGTGTGGGGCGGAGTTTGGCGATATTCCTGAGGTGATAAAAGGAGTTCTTGCAAAGCTGTTTAATGTGAGCCTCAAAGGTCAGAGGGGCGTCCATTTTCACACCCAGGATGGTGACTATTGAAGAGAGGGTAATAGAGTAGAAGCCCAATGTACCGGACAGAGGCTCTAGACTATTTTCCTCGCACCAACGTTCAGTCTGCCTGAAGCAGAGATGTCTGTCTGTTCTCTGACAGAGTGGCACGTAGCCTTCCCTCCTTCTCGATGGGGCGTACACCTCTCTCTCGATGGGGGCGTACACCTTGCTCTCGATGGGGGCTGAATCCACTGCTTTTCTGCCAATTGGCCGCAAACCCCCAACTTGGTTAGGTGTAAGATCAATTGGGCTTTGTGGAACATCTGCCCATTCTCTGGACCTGGCCATGACTATGAGGTCGTTGAGATAAAATAAAATCCTCATGCCATGGCCGCGAAGCGGCTGAAGCGCTGTGGTCACACATTTTCTGAACGTGCGTGGGGACAGGGAGTAGCCGAACGGTAGTCTGTTGTACTCATAGGCTATCCCCTGGAAGGCAAAACGCAAATACTTCCTGTGTTTTGGCTTTCTAGCAATTTCGACATGAAAGTAAGCGTCCCTCAGGTCGATGGTTTGTGAACCAATCACCCGGCTGCACCAGTTCCAGTGACTGTAGGAATCCCAACCACTTCGTCCTGTAACAGGCTGTGGTGGATCCCGCCCTTGCTGCCTGGACAGTCTGTATAACTTTGTCAGACAGTCCACCCCTTCTCAGCCAGTCCCTCTCAGGACCCAAGCCTGGAGAGGTTGGCCCAGAGTGGGTAACGCCCCTAATGCACCCGCTTCCTGAGACAGTGCCCCCGGAATTGAGGAACTGTCCAGGGCTGGCCCACCATCATCTGTGTCACTTCTGTGTACCATGGCACCGAGCGGCGACCTGAGGCTACCAGAATGACCGACAACTGTTCTCATCTCACCCCCTCCAGGAGTGGGGCATGAGACGCAGCGGTGGAAAGGCGTAGAGCATGTAAATAGGATAGCCGGAATGTGGGGGGCCTTTAGAGATAAAAACATTCTCTGAGGCCCACAACCACAGGTTCTCCTCTATGCTCAACAAGGCGGCGGAGCTGACTCCGTCCTGCCTGTTGATGTAAGCCACTGTGGTGCCAGCACATGTTTGCCCTGTAGTAAGGGTTTGAAGTGCTGTAGGACCAGTACTACTGCCCGTAGCTCTAGAAGGTTGATGTGCCGAGTTTCTGTCAGAGGCCAGCCACCACCTATAGCTCTCTCTAGGCAGATCCTCCCCCCATCCTGTCACGGATGCATCTGTGAACACCGTGATGTAGGAGGTCACCCGCCCCAGTGGAGTTCCTCTCCGCAGATGCTTTGGGGACCCCCAGTATCGGAGGTTGCCCTCCACTGAGGGGGGGATGGTCACCAGACGTCGTTTGTGCCTCTTGGGATCTAAACGAAGGCCGGCAAACCACCTCTGCAGGCGACGCAACCCCTGCGGTACCACGAGGTAAGCAGCCGCCATGAGACCCAGAGTCTGCATGATGGTCAAAGCTGTCACCGTTGCCCCCTGTCAGGGCCTGCAAACTGCCTGAAGCAGGGATGCCTGTTTGATCTCTGACAGGGTGGCACGTCTGCCTGCATCGAGCAAAATCCCCAGATCTAGGGATGTAACGATACCAAAAACTCACGGTACGATAATATCACGATAACAAGTCCACGGTACGGTATTTATCGCGATATTGAATAATAAAGGAAACCATTTTTTTTTTTCAATACAATTTTTTTTTACTCGGAAAATGTTTCTTTATTACATATTGAATCTGATTTATACAGCATTTTAGTTGGATACACAAGGACATTTAATAATCAGACCCTGCAATAAATAAATTAAATTTCACTTTAGTTTTTCAAGTAACTCAACTCAAACTCACTAAGTCACTCACTCAGCATCATCAGACAGGTTTTTAGGAATATGAGAATGTCCACATTTCCAGGTATTTATAAGCTGAGATGTTTGGGCATTTACAATATCCCCTGCTCTGGAAAAAACTCTCTCGCTTGGTACTGATGTTGCTGGGACAGCAGTGGTCGCGTTAACCGAATATTTTATTTAACAATGACGGAAAAATCTGAAAGCAGTCTGTCATTTTGACAGATTAGAACAAACTCGGAACAGCGCCAACGTTTCCCCGCAGCGAGGCTCTGGTGTTATGCATGCCCTCCAAAAGGAAATGATTCCAAAACCGTACTTTGCCGTACAGATCAATACATGTCTGGGAGGCAGGGCCGGCCCTGACCAATTTGCTGCCCTAGGCAATATTTTAGCTGGCGCCCCCCCCCCCCCAAATACAGACACTTACACTTACTATGACTCACGCGTGCATGGTTGTGGTGTATATTGTGTAATATTGAAGTTAAAAGCATCAATCTGGTGTACTTTGAGAGCAACATTAGGAAATCTATGGATACATCTCTTAACACCCATATGAAACAAAACTGTAAGTAGATTTTCTTTTTCATTATGGATACTTTACAAATCACTCCCCTTTCAAACTGTATTCTTGTTTATTAATAACAACTTTTTTGTACTGTCAGTATTTTATACCTGTTTTTCACCTATTCTCTTATTTTTGTATAACTATAATGATCATATAATGTGTGCAACTCGATTTTGACAGGAAAGCAACTGGAGACTTCTAGAATTGTGTGAGTAACATTCTGTTTTTAGACGTCTCTGTTTCAGTGTGTGTACTCTGTATCAATGCTCTGTAGTTGATCTGACTGAAATTGTGATTTTAAATCTCAAAACCGCTACAGTATCTGTCAGGCAGAAACTTGGGACAAGTAATTTGACTGAAACCTTAAAACTGAACTAACTGACTGCTAGGGTTAATTTTGATTTAAACATTTGTAGAATACTAAGAGCTTTATTGAGTAGGTGTAACTGTATTAAGGGTTAAACTCATAACTTTATAACTTAGGGTTTAATGTAATTGTAAAACCATTGGGCCACTTAAAATACAATAACAAGTCAGGAGGGAGCCAGTCTAGATTTCCTTTTGAGGGCCACCAGCTGCAGAGAGTTAACTAATTAAAGGGAAGTGGCCCCACAGCTGTGAGAACCATGTGTCAGGTGTCCATTTTAGGTAGCACTTTCCTGGAGCGTCAGCTTCAGCGTCAGACAGGCTAAGACTGACAATTGGAGTCCTGCGGGAGTCAAAGACTGACAAAGACATTGGAGTCTTGCGGGAGTCACGAGGGAGGCAAAGAGGAGGCAAATCCTACTTTGATTGAGCTAAAGTATCGCTGGTGTTTTATTTTATTTGGTTGGTTAGCCCCTCATGCTATAATCATGTGTATGTTCTCCATTCCTGTTTATGTGTCTTCTCGCAATTATCACTGGCCCCGTGTATCTCGTAATCGATATAACCGGCCTGCTCTCGTCTATCCCACATGCTCCACTGAGATCCAACATCTAGTTTCAGGCGGCCTGTGGAACTGCTAGTCAGCTGTTCCTAAGGCTGACTTCATCTCTGGCTACGCTTCCCTGCAGTCTCTGGATTTCCTTGCTCTCACTGAGACCTGGATTACTCCATCCAACACATCCACCCCAGCAGCTCTCTCCACAGCATATTCCTTCTCCCATACGCCCAGACCCACTGGCAGAGGAGGTGGCACTGGTCTCCTGCTCTCTCCCAAATGGAGTATTCCCTCTTCAAGCTACCTAACTTCACTCCTTCCACCTTTGAATTCCATGCCGTCACAGTAACCCATCCTATACAATTAACCATTCTTGTTCTCTACCGTCCACCAGGCGCCTTGGGGGACTTCTTGGAGGAATTAGATAATCTCCTCTCACTCATCCCTGAAACTGGCCCTCCCGCTGTACTTCTCGGAGACTTCAACCTCCAGACAGGGAAGATAGACGAACTAACATCTCTGTTAACCGCCTTTGCTTTCTCACTGTCTCCATCCCCACCAACTCATAAAGCTGGCAATGTCCTTGATCTCATATTCTCAAGGAACTGTACTACTTCTAACCTCTCTGTAAACCCGCTCCACACATCCGATCACTTCTTCATTTCATTCTCTCTACCCCTTTCCAAACATAACAAACTAATCTCTTCTCATTCTGCACCTGTCCGCCGTAACCTTCGTTCCCTCTCCCCCTCTACCTTTGCCTCATCGGTGCTCTCAGCCCTCCCTTCCTCGGACTCGTTCCAACTACTACCTCCAAACTTTGCTGCAGAAACTCTCCTCTCTACTCTCTCATCCTCTCTGGACTCTCTCTGTCCTCTCACATCTCGGCAGGCTCGTCAGTCCCCTCCTGCTCCCTGGCTAAATGATGCACTGCGTGCTAATATAACCGTCCTTCGGGCAGCAGAGCAGAAATGGTGGAAATCCAAACACTGTGACGACCTCCTAACCTATCAGGCTCTCCTCTCCTCTTTCTCTGCTTCGATCTATCAGGCAAAAAGCACTTTCTTTCAAGATAAGATCCAATCTTCCTATTCCAATCCCAAAAAACTATTTTCCATCTTCTCCTCCCTCCTGGACCCCCCCAAAGCCCCTTCCCCCTCCTCCCTTCTGTCAAGCGACTTTGTTAACCACTTTGAAAAAAAGGTTGATGATATTCGCTCTTCTTTTTCTGACTCACCTGTACTCACCGCTGGGTCACCAGACCCTCCTTTCACCCACACACTAACCTCCTTTTCCCCTCTCTCTCCAAGTGAGGTTATTACCCTCATTACCTCTGCCCGCCCTACCACCCTGGACCCTATCCCTTCAAACCTCCTTCAGACTATCGCTCCTGATATTCTACCGTTTCTCACCCATTTCATCAACACTTCTCTAACTTCTGGTCACTTTCCAAACAGTCTCAAGGAGGCAAGAGTAAACCCTCTCCTAAAGAAACCCACTCTCAACCCGTCTGATGTTATAAACTACAGGCCTGTCTCTCTACTCCCGTTCCTGTCTAAAACACTTGAACGCGCTGTCTTTAAATAACTCTCCTGCTATCTTCATCAGAAAAACCTTCTGGATCCGCACCTACAGGGTTACTTGGAGAGGGTCCGAGTCCGACCCTTGTCAATTAACTACAGGGGTCCCTCAGGGCTCTGTTCTTGGTCCCCTCCTCTTCTCCTTGTACACAAACTCGCTCGGATCAGTCATTAGCCCGCATGGTTTTTCATACCACTGGTACGCTGACGACACCCAATTAATTCTGTCCTTCCCCCGCTCAGAGACCCAGGTCGTCGCACGCATCTCTGCTTGTCTAGCTGACATCTCTCAGTGGATGTCTGATCATCACCTCAAGCTCAACCTTGACAAGACTGAACTGCGTTTCCTTCCGGGAAAAGATTGTCCCACTCTTGACCTAACAATCAACATTGGCACCTCTGTTGTTTACCCGACTCAGACTGCAAGGAATTTGGGTGTGACCCTAGATAATAACCTGTCCTTCACTGCAAACATCGCTGCTACAACCCGCTACTGCAGATACACGCTTTACAACATCAGGAAGATACGTCCCCAGCTGACCCAGAAAGCGACGCAGGTTCTGGTTCAGGCTCTGGTCATCTCACGCCTAGACTACTGCAACTCCCTCCTGGCTGGTCTACCTGCATGTGCCATCCAACCTCTGCAGCTCATCCAGAATGCAGCTGCTCGCCTGGTCTTCAACCTTCCTAAATTCTCCCACACCACGCCACTCCTCCGCTGCCTTCACTGGCTTCCGATAACTGCTAGAATCCACTTCAAGACAATGGTACTTGCGTACCATGCTGCGAATGGTTCTGGCCCTTCCTACATCCAGGACATGGTTAAACCGTACACCCCAGCACGTGCACTCCGCTCTGCATCAACCAAATGGCTCGCTGTACCCTCGCTGCGAAGGGGACCCAAGTTCCCATCAGCAAAAACACGTGGGTTTGCTATCCTGGCTCCAAAATTGTGGAATGAGCTCCCCATTGACATCAGGACAGCAGATAGCTTACACACCTTCCGGCGCAGACTGAAAACTCATCTCTTTCGACTCCACTTCGAGCGATATAACTATTAACAAAGCACTTATATACTAATAAATGGCTGGCTTATCTAAAGCCAGTTGAGTAGAACTTTAAATGTTTTTGCTCTATGAAGCCTGATGTACTTATATGATTCTGTTTTCTTCAAGTTTGTATTTTGTTGGTCGAACGCACTTATTGTAAGTCGCTTTGGATAAAAGCGTCAGCTAAATGCAATGTAATTGCAAATATAAAGGTGTGACTTTACCTCACTGAGCTGAGGTTATCAGAGCCTCTCAGTCTTTCAGGAGAGAGCTCTCTAAAGCTCTCCCCCCCGCGGCCGCTTACACAGTAAATTCCAATGTTAATAAAAGCACACAGAAGCTGTGTACGAGTTTGATTTATTTTAAATTAACACAAATATAAAATTAAAATTTGGGGGGGGGGGGGTGTTGCCATAGTTGATGGGTGCTGTACGCAATATAGGCATAGTTAGTATAAGATAATAAGATGTACTTTGTTGATCTAAAATCGGGAAATTGTGTTGTTATGAAATACATTTTTTATTTTATTTTTTATTTCAATTTTTTTTCTTCTTTTTCTCCCCAATTTTCGGCGCCCCCTATGGGTTGATGCGCCCTTAGCATTCGCCTATACTGCCTATGCCGAGGGCCGGCCCTGCTGGGAGGTTTTGCTTTACGCTGGGCGCGCTCCCGCGAGGTGCATGCACACACGGCATAACACCGCCCCCCCCCCGTTGACAGTTCACGAGCGTGCTCTCTCGTGAACTGTTCAGACCCGACGGGTAATAAGGGATTATGACGGATATTTTACGATCCTGTCTGTCAAAATGACGGACAGCGAAAAAGTCTAACGCCACCTCAGTGGGACGGAGAGATATGCTTTGGCCATGGGTGACAGCAGTGGGTCAAACTGTGCATTGTCTCTCCACCACTTCAAAAACAATACAGTTTTTGCCAAGAAGGTGAGGCTTATTGACAGAGATATAAATATACTGTTGGTACTTGTCAATGTCTCTAGGTGTGTACATGTAGCCCTGTAAATACCATGTCCTTTTGTGTTCTGTTGTTTTATGTTCATGTTGTAACCTACTTGTTGCCATGTTGGACAGGTCTCTATTGAAAAAGAGATCGATGATCTCAATGGGACCACCTGGTTAAATAAAGGTTTAAAAAAAAAAAAAGTGTTTAAAAAAATAAATATTTTTAAAAAAAATTAATGAAAAAAAAAAATCGCGGTAGATTTTGTCAGTCTCACGAAGGTATTGGGACGTTTATTTACCGCGATACCGCGATATTCGGTATATCGTTACATCCCTACCAGATACTCCACCTGCTGGTGAGGTATGGGACTGCTCTTCTTCCAATTGACCGCAAATCCCAATTTGGTTAGGTGTAAGATCAATTGGGCTTTGTGGAACATCTGCCCATTCCCTGGAACTGGCCATGACTATGAGGTCGTTGAGATAAAATAAAACCCTCGTGCCATGATTGCGAAGCGGCAAAAGCGCTGTGGTCACACATTTGCTGAACGTGCGTGGGGATAGGGAATAGCCGAACGGTAGTCTGTTGTACTCGTAGGCTATCCCCTGGAAGGCAAAACGCAAATACTTTCTGTGCTTTGGAGCAATTTTGATATGAAAGTAAGCGTCCCTCAGGTCGATGGTTTGTGAACCAATCGCCTGGCTGCACCAGTTCCAGTAATTGTTTTATGGTTAACATATGGAATTTTTCGCAGACAATGTGCTGATTCAGGATGCGGAGATCCAGAATGGATCTGAATTCTCCTGTCTTCTTGGAAACCAGGAAGTACATGGAGTAAAGTCCCTTTTCTCTGTCCTGAGAGTGCACAACAGACACAGCCTGTTTTTGCAACATGTCCTGAATCTCTGTTGAAAGGGAACCTATCTCCTCCTGGGATGATATAGTTGTCTCTCTTATGCCCCTGCATGGAGGAGGGACGCTGCAGAACTGGAGTGAATAACCCAGTTTCAGTGTCCTGTCCATCCACTCTGTCAGTACACAGCTGAGCTTCCATTCCCCATAAAACTGTGTTAGGGGGTGTGCAAGCAGCTGTGGAGCCGCAGCTAAGAAGCTGTGGTACTTTCTGGTGGCCCACTCCACCGCCAAACCTTCCATAAAAGGAAGTTTGTCCCATGGGGGGGCTGACATAGAAAGGGCCAATTTTCTACTGAGGTCCTTGAACGCACCGCAGCCAGCTGTCGCAGGGCCGCGCGCTCCGTCATAATGCCACGATCAAACTGACGGTGAATGCATTAATCGGAGCCAGGGGCGGACTGGCCATTGGGAATACCGGGAGTTTCCCCGGTGGGCCGGTGCTGTGTGTGGGCCGGAGGGCCAAAAAAAAAAAAAAAAAGTTTATAAAAAAAAAAAATCTTTTTTTTTTGCCTAAATCCTACCGGCCCACATTTGTAAGTGTTCCGGCCACTCCCTTTTTTTTTTTGCTTAGCTAAATCCTACCGGCCCACATTTGTAAGTGTTCCGGCCCAGCCCAGCCCAGTGGGGTGTGGCCAGGGTTGGGTTGTAACGGAATACATGTAACGGTACAAAAATACAATACAAAAATCAAGTAACTGTATTCAGCTCGCGTTACATTTGAAAAACGAGTAATCTGATTACAGTTATTTTCGTAAACCTGAAGTGAATACATTTTGGATTACTTATTGGAATTATTGGTGGAAAGATTGCCTCACAACATTTAATATTCATTACTAAAGGTACAGCCGAATCATCACCGCACAAAACCGCGCAGATGGACCAAAAAGGAGAGCGTTTGAAAAAAAATGTGCAGGTCCGGTCAGTGAAACAATAACAACGTAACATGGAGGAACAAAAGTCTGCGTTTAAATTGTGTGTGTGTGTGTGTGTGTGTGTGTGTGTGTGTGTGTGTGTGTGTGTGTGTGTGTGTGTGTGTGTGTGTGTGTGTGTGTGTGTGTGTAGAGGTGTGTGTGGTTAAAACACATCAGCCACACCGCTCTTTAGCCTTTCTAATGATTCTGAAGGTAAACACAGTGAAGGCGGTGCGTGAAAGGCGGTGCGTGAAAGGCGGTGCGTGAAAGGCACTGCGCGCTCCTCTTCTCAGAGGCTGAGTTAACCCTCCCGCTGCCTCCTGGTGCTGCAGAGATTTCATGAAGTGAAGGAGGTGTTCCTTCTATAAAACAGCTGCGGGCAGCAGATACTGTGAGAGTCACAGACATGAATACATAGATCAAAGCAGACTGGTGCACACACTCTCCTGTTTTGCCAATCCGGTGCTTAAACAAATATAGCTCTACACCCCTGGCCGAAATGTCCTTAAAATGAAGTCCGAGTTCGACATTTTAATTCATGTCCTGCCAACACTGGCAGGACAGAAGGCGACACGCCCGTTCTAAGCCATGTCCTCACATCCCAAGCTGCATCCCCAAAAAGTGTATTATGTTGTTACAACAGGGTTCAGGGGGAGTGGCTGTACGGCTGTACCCGTAGGATAGAAAAGGGGGAAGTGACGTCTGACTCAGAGGTCGCGCGGCTGTGGAGAAGAACGTGTTGCCCACATTCTGTTACTGAGTTTAGGCTAGTTAGCTAGCAGGTTTATTGTTTTGGGTGCGGTCACTTTTGCCTCCACTTGCTGTTCAAATAAATGTTGAAAGAAAAAGTAAATCTGTTTACAGTTCTGTTTCATATGGGTGTAGAAGAAGAAGAAGAAGAAGAAGAAGAAGAAGAAGAAGAAGAAGAAGAAGAAGAAGAAGAAGAAGAAGAAGAAGAAGAAGAAACCCTCTTTAATGGTCACACATGCAGAGCACACAGCACACACAGTGAAATGTGTTCTCTGCTTTTAACCCATCCTAGTACCAGGAGTCTAGTACTAGGAGCAGTGGGCAGCTATTGTACAGCGCCCGTGGAGCAATGGGAGTGAGGGGGGAAGGGGGATGTCTGGTGCCTTGCTCAAGGGCACCACGGCAGGAGGTGAACTGGGACCTCTCCAAGTAGAAGTCCACACTCCAAATAGGTCTGGTCGGGGACTTGAACCGGCGACCCTATGGCTCACAGTCCAAGCCCCTACTGACTGCCATAGATTTAGTCCCTAATTTTGCTCTCAAAGTGCACCAGATTGATGCATTTAACTTCAACATTTTAAAAAAAATCTTCCCGGGGGAACATGCCCCCGGACCCCCCTAGAGGAGGTGAGGTCCACCACCTGCCCACATCCCCTGTTAAATTGTCTCACCCACATTGAAGATGCTTCCTACGCCCATGTTTTATTCTATGTGTCAAGTCAGGCAAATTGGGTCAAAATGTTATTGCATCAATGATCTTTTAACATTAAAATCACTAAATATATGCCGTAACTATTTTGCTCTAGGCAACTCAAGCGCTCAGGTAATGTGATTACTATATGAATAATTGTCCAAAATAACATAAAATGCATAGGGTTTTTTGTTAAGTTACATACTTTCGTCCCAGTCCGCCCCTGATCGGAGCTATCACGAGGTGTGTTTTCTAACAACAACACGACGGCCATAATATCCCTGCACCCTCATTTGACAGCACTTCCTGCAGTTTATCACACTCACACCCATCGGCTGCCTCCTTTACTGGAGTTACAACGGGGTCGGTGAGTGGGCAACCGTGTCTCATAATGGGTTCCCAGTTAACATCGTATGAAACGGATCTTGCCGAATTAAAACGAGACATTATGGGGAAATGTGGAATTGTGGAGAGAGATGACTTACTCTGGGATAAATGCAATTGTTTTTATTCAATGCATTCGTCACACACACATCACTTTTCATGCCCGCTATTAAGCCAGGGCACGAAGGACAGGCCCGGGTCTCTAGAAGTGGCGACTCCATGAAGCAGACCCGGTTCCAGAACAAAATGACTCAGGGTGCATCTGAGATTAGAGAGGGTGCAGTTGTAAAGTGCTATTTTTATAAGTGGGGAGTGGACCTAACACCCTCTAGGGGGGTCCTCACCTCCTCTAGGAGGGTACTCACCTCCTCTAGGGGGGTCCTCACCTCCTCTAGGAGGGTCCTCACCTCCTCTAGGGGGGTCTGGGGACAAGCTCCCCTGGGAAGATCTTTTTTTAAATGTTGAAGTTAAAAGCATCAATCTGGTGCACTTTGAGAGCAAAATGAAGAGATCTATGGATCTATGTGCTCTTTGCTTGATTCATGTCCCATGTCCAGTCCCTTTTCACGTAGCCTATAAGAGCATGGCGCCAGTTGTTGTAGCCAGTTGTGGTGAAGGCATCTGACTTACTTGAACCGAAATGTCTACATGCATAGCAGAAGATGCCATCTTTTGTACATGAATATTCCAGCCAATCTCTGTTTTGAAACCATGAGCTGCAAAATGAGCGCCTTACCCCACTGTACAGGCGAGTTGGGTACTTTTTTAAATATACCTGGGCAGGCTCTGTTTTGCCGAGGTCCTCTGGCAATTGCGGGCCGCCGAGGGGTGGCGGTGTTTGGGGCAACGAAGACGGCTGCTCCGCCTCCGTGGGTGAGGCGGGCAAAGCCGGCGAGTCGGGCGGGAGGACATTACCCCTAAAGTCCACCGGGTCCGTCTGCGGCGTGTTACGGCTGCGCCGCGGCGCTCACGGCCACTCTAGTCAATGGGTGCTATTCCACCAGACTCGGCGCGTTACGGCTCAGAAGCGTCCCAGAAGCGTCTCGGCGCAGGGCTCCTCTAAAATTAGGATGAATTCTATTTTTGACGCGACACAGCCGTAAGGTAATGTCGGGCAGACAGGAAGTGGAGCGTTCAGAGCATATATAGCATATATATATATACACACACAAACACATTTTGCAGACCCTATCCCTCCATAGTCTTTCAAGTAGGAGGAGAAATGCCAGCGTTCTCCTCCGGTTTACAGGCACTGTGTAAATTATATACACTGAACAAAAATATAAACTAACACTTTTGTTTTTGCTCCCATTTTTCATGAGATGAACTCAAAGATCTAAAACATTTTCTATATACACAAAATAACCATTTCTCTCAAATATTGTTCACAAATCTGAAAAAGTCTGTGATAGTGAACCCTAATCCTACCCCTCACACGAGATACTGACTGGTTTTCGGACCCCCCCAGACCCCCCCAATAAAGCAAAACTGCACGTTTCAGAGTGGCCTTTTATTGTGGCCAGCCTAAGGCACACCTGTGCAATAATCATGCTGTCTAATCAGCATCTTGATATGCCACACCTGTGAGGTGGGATGGATTATCTCGGCAAAGGAGAAGTGCTCACTGTCACAGATTTTTTCAGATTTTACCACTAAAATACAGCAACACATCTTTGATTCATGTCGTTTATAACTGGAATATTACAATTATTATTAACTTTGTTTGTACAAAGTAGCCTTTGCAGGAAATATGCCCAAATCAACAAAAAATGCGAGCCGGCAGGCAAGACGCTCCGCTTCTGAAATGCTTCTGAAACGCGCCCGGTAGGGTATGACACCGGACCAAAACCGTGGCGCAGCCGTAACACGACGCAGACGGACCCAGTGGAATCGAGGGGTTAGTAATGTCCCCATGATCTGAACTGTTCTTACCTCCAGTAGATGCAGTGTTATTACTGGCGATAAGGGCTGGTTGTTTTAACCATTTTCTGAGTTCCATCACTGACTGCTATGTAAGCACTTTGCAGATGACGAACGCGCAGCGGCTCAGGTCACGCGCATCTGACATAATAACGTTACTTACCGTTTAAATTGACCAAATAAATGCAGCAGACAATGTTATTTAACCACAATTACAATTTATTTCAACTAAATTCTTCTTCTTATTATTACTACTACTACTACTACTACTATTATTATTATTATTATTATTATTATTATTATTATTATTATTATATATGTAATATATTTCCCTTTCCTTTTTTTTCACTTTTCAAATGAGGGTGCATAACGACTCAACTGAGGGTGCAATGCACCCTTATGCACCCCCGTAGAACCGGGCCTGCCATGAAGGTACGATAACTTCTTTCTTCTTCTTTAAAACGTTTTACTTTTCTCTGTCAGGTGTTGTCCTGCTCGCTGAAGAGAAAAGGATGACAGTCAGGAGGCGTAGCCGCCTTACATACTGTGAGCTGCGCGTGCATTCAGGTAGGCTCGCCCTGATTGGCCGGCTACGTTTATACAACTTCAGTGTGTGAACTCTCGCGTATCATTGATGAGAGTAGCACCCATAGAGTCCAGTAGAGGGCGGAGCCTGTGTGAGATAAAACAAAGTATTTGTATTTTACTACTTCCCACCTCTGCATTACACACACCTTTTCAAATATTAAAATGTTTTTTTTTTCAATTACCTGATCTTGCAATCTTCCCAAAGAAAAGTGAAAATAAATGTCATGTGTTGTTAATAAATATTCATTATCCTCCTTGATTAAGGCATAAAAGATAATCACGATTATTTTTGAGTAATTTTGAGAACCCATACTACATACATACTAATATTACACACATACAGTGGAGGAAATAAGTATTTGATCCCCTGCAGATTGTGTAAGTTTGCCCACTTACAAAAGAATGAAAAGTCTATAATTTGAAGGGTAGGTTTATTTTAACAGAGAATAAGAATATCAAAAAGAAAATCCAGAAATTGACATTATATGAAAGATAAACATTGATTTGCATTTAACTGTGGGAAATACGTATTTGATCCCCTTGCACGTGTTATGGTAGAGAAACCCTTGTTGAACGCACAGAGGTCAGACTCTTCTTGTAGCTGGTCTCCAGGAGTGGAGTGCACCTGCTGGGCGTAAAAAAGTAGGTCTTAACTCTAACGTCGGGCTTAGCTACGTCCGATTTAGTGATTCTAATTTACACCGAGTGCACCAAGCCTGACTAGTATCGGTCGTAGCTGCGCCTGGTCTTAAGAGACCCGCGTCCACGTGAATACACGCGAAACAGTAATTGTTGCCAAGCAACACACGTCTACATAATTTAACACTCAAATTCCTCCATTCAGAGCAAACTAAGAATTGGATAACGAAGTCATGGATAACAGAAACCAAAAGAAGAGAAAAAACGATTTGACTGATAGAGAGATTAGAACACTAATTGAAATATATGCAGAGCATAAAAACTTGCTAACTGCCAAATGTAATAACACTATGACAAACAAACACAAACTCGCAGACTGGAAGTCGATCACTGGTGCGATAAATGACTTGGGCGATGGAGGGATACGGACGGTGGAAGACTGTAGGAAAAAGTGGAAGGACCTACTATCCAGAGCCACGAAAGACGCTTCGGTTCTCAAAAACCCGCCGACCGACAGAGGCCCTGCACCCAAAACCTCAACGTACACAGTGGCGACTGGTCATTAGGGGCAGGTGTGGCACAGCCCCACCTAGTGTCAGCAGAAAGTATTACAAATAATGATTACAACAAAATGTAAAAAAAAAATTAAAAAAAATATAAAATATATTTTAAGATCATGTTTAATCATCTGATTCGTCTGTACATTGCTGTTTTAGTCTGTGTTCTTCTAATTAGTGTCTACAGTGTGTGCCTATTGAGCTGTTTAGAGCCATGTGGGACAAAACCCGATCCTGCCCCTCCCTCTCTCTGTCTAAGTCAATGGTGACTGTAAAAACTACACTGCGCATGCTCAGAGTATTTTCCTATTTAATGTGTGTGGCAACAAATAATGACCATAGGGGCATAGTGCTGCCATCCCCACCATACGTCATCTCACATAATTCAGAGCTGATTGGCTGTAAGTACGTGTGCCGCGAAAAATGTGGTGTGTGAAGAGGAGACGAGAGAGCTGCAGTGAGGCGTCCTAAAACCCGGAAGTAAGCTGCGCATGGCTTCCCTCCACAAAAAAGCAACAAGATTTCTCCATAGGATTTTAGAAAATAGCTCCAAATAAGGTCTGTGGGAAACGTAGCTGTTAGATAAATGCACGTTTTGTTTTGTTTTCGAATCATAAATCTATTGATTAGATTAGATTTATGATAGACTTTTGAAACTACAAGAAGATAAGGAGGACTTTTACAAAAAAGTAATAGAGATTTTTGTCCAGAAGGATAGGCAAATGGACTTCATCTTCAAGTCAAGGTAAGACTGCAATTTTATTGAAAATGGGATCTTACTAAGAGAGAACAATTCAATATTTAAATGATAAAATTACAATTTTTTGGGTATCCTTCTGTTGAACTGTCTGTTTAAAATTAATTGAAGCATCAGACAAAAAAAGCTTTTGAAAATAATATTAGATTTTGATTTAGGTCAAAATATAATATTTGTAAACCTGAAGAGTCAGAGCCAGTGCCTCACCAGCCATGAACCTCACTGCAGAAGCTTATAGACATCTAAGTTTTTTGTGCCCCACCACTTTTGTACATATAAAAACGCCACTGAACGTACAGTGAAATAATCATAGCTATTTTTTGGAGAGGATTCCCCCACTTTCAGAGAAGGAGAAATTAAGACTTCAAATTATTATTCTTAAGAATCAAATAATCACTGAAGAAGACAATGTGTTCACCATTCTGTAATCATGTGTTGTACTTGTTTTTATCTCAATTTCGTGTTAATACAGTTGCAAGAAAAAGTATGTGAACCCTTTGGAATGACCTGGATTTCTGCATAAGTTGGTCATAATGTGTTCTGATCTTCATCTAAGTCACAACAATAGACAAACACAGTCTGCTTAAACTAATACCACACAAACAATGATATGTTTTCATGTTTTTATTGAACACACCATGTAAACATTCACAGTGCAGGGTGGAACAAGTATGTGAACCCCTAGGCTAAAGACTTCTTCAAGAGCTAATTGGAGTCAGGAGTCAGCCAACCTGGAGTCCAATCAATGAGACGAGATTGGAGGTGTTGGTTAAAGCTGCCCTGCCCTATACAAAATACACACCAGTTTTGAATTTGCTATTCTTAAGAAGCATTGCCAGATGTGAACCATGCCTCGCACAAAAGAGCTCTCAGAAGACCTACGATTAAGAATTGTTGACTTGCATAAAGCTGGAAAGGGTTACAAAAGTATCTCTGAAAGCCTTGATGTTCATCAGTCCACGGTAAGACAAAGTGTCTATAAATGGAGAAAGTTCAGCACTGTTGCTACTCTCCCTAGGAGTGGCCGTCCTGTAAAGATGACTGCAAGAGCACAGCGCAGAATGCTCAATGAGGTGAAGAAGAATCCTAGAGTGTCAGCTAGAGACTTAAAGAAATCTCTGGCACATGCTAACATCTCTGTTGACGAATCTACGATACGTAAAACACTGAACAAGAATGGAGTTCATGGGAGGACACCACGGAGGAAGCCACTGCTGTCCAGAAAAAACATTGCTGCACGTTTGAAGTTTGCAAAAGAGCACCTGGATGTTCCACAGCACTACTGGCAAAATATTCTGTGGACAGATGAAACCAAAGTTGAGTTTTTTGGGAACACACAACGCTATGTGTGGAGAATCCAAAGGGTTCACATACTTTTTCATGCAACTGTAGTTCTCCAAATGTTGTTATTTAATATTCTTGTGTGTGTTTTTTGAATAAATGTGGCTATAAAACTGCTTAATGGCCCGAAGAATCTACGAAACAAACTATCTAAAGATATACTAACTATGGATGGCATTAATTTGGCCTCCAGTGAGACTGTAAGGAATCTTCTTGGTGTTATATTTGATCAGGATTTATCCTTTAACGCCCACATAAAATCAATCTCAAGGACCGCCTACTTCCATCTACGTAACATTGCAAAAATCAGGCATATCTTGCCTCAAAACGATGCAGAGAAACTAGTCCATGCATTTGTTACTTCAAGGCTGGATTATTGTAACTCTTTATTATCAGGGTGTACCAAGAAGTCGGTTAAGTCGCTTCAGCTGATTCAAAATGCTGCAGCTCGTGTACTAACCAGAGTTAGGAAAAGGGACCACATTACTCCTGTTCTGGCTGCCTTACACTGGCTCCCTATAGAACACAGGATATAATTTAAATTCTTCTTCTCGCCTACAAAGCCCTTAATGGGCAGGCGCCATCTTACCTTAAAGAACTCATTATACCCTACTGTCCTACTAGGGCATTGCGTTCCAAGAATGCAGGGTTGTTGGTTGTTCCTAGAGTCTCTAAAAGTACAATGGGAGCCAGAGCCTTTTCTTATCAAGGTCCACATTTGTGGAATCAGCTTCCAGTTTGTGTTCGGGCGGCAGACACCCTATCCGTTTTTAAGAGTGCGCTTAAGACCTTCCTTTTTGATAAAGCTTATAGTTAGGGCTGATTAGATTCAGCCCCTAGTTTTGCTGATATAGGCTTAGTTTGTCGGGGGACATCTTACTTCTTCCTTCTCTCTGTCTATACCTGTGTACTCTCATGTTCCGATTAACCCAGCTTCCCCAAATGTCTTTCTTTTTGGTGTCTATATACGCCGGGATCCGGAGTCATGGATGATCCTGCGCTCCTGTGTCCTGGATCGCGAGCCCTGGATCTTGAGTCGTGGCTGTGGTCCTGGATCATAGGTCCTGGATGGATATCCTCGTGGATTCATCTTCCTATTATACACACATGCATTTCCAAACATTTGGACTACCTATGTTGCAAATGTATTATCTTTTCAATTTACACACGGCATCTATTGCACGTCTGTCCGTCCTGGGAGAGGGATCCCTCCTCTGTTGCTCTCCCTGAAGTTTCTCCCATTTTTCCCCTTTAAACTGTGGGTTTTCTCCGGAAGTTTTTCCTTGTACGATGTGAGGGTCTAAGGACAAAGGGTGTCGTATTGTCATACTGATATTCTGTACACACTGTGAAGTCCACTGAGACAAATGTAACATTTGTGATATTGGGCTATAAATAAACATTGATTGATCAAGAATAACTTTTATCCAATGACCTTTCCCCTCTCTGTCTGTGTCTGTGTATTCTCTTGTTCCGATTAACCCAGCCAAATCTTTGTTCTTGTTTTGTATCTATATCTACGCCGGGATCCGGAGTCGAGGCTGGTCCTCTTGCTGTAGTCCTGTGTCTTGGATCCTCTGTCCTGAGTTCTGGATTAAGTCGTGGACTTCGGGTCGTGGCTGAACCTGTCTCTGCGGTCCTGCCTTGGGTCTCGTCATGCTGCTTCCCTGATGGCTCCCACAGGATTGTAGCTGACATCCTCGTGGATTCATCTTCTTATTACAGACACATGCATTTCCTAACATTCGGTCTATATGCTGTAAAATGTATTATCTCTTGGATTTACACACGGCATCTATTGCACGTCTGTCCGTCCTGGGAGAGGGATCCCTCCTCTGTTGCTCTCCCTGAGGTTTCTCCCATGTTCCCCTTTAAACTGTGGGTTTTCTCTGGAAGTTTTTCCTTGTACGATGTGAGGGTCTAAGGACAGAGTGTGTCATTTTTCTCATACTAATATTCTGAATCAATCTGTGTTGTTGTATTTGCTGTAAAGTGTCTCTACTGTAGGCTAATTTTATTATATGTACAGCACTTTGGCTCGACCAAAAATCGTTTATAAATGTGCTATATAAATAAAACTTGATTTTATTTTATTGATTGATAATGAAAATATGTGGTCACAATGGGAGCTTATTGAAATGCAATTGCAAAAAAAGAGCGTTCATATTACAAAAGGGCTATAGGTTGTTTATTATGTGATTGCGGGTAAGTCGTCCACCAATATCTTCACGGATGCCAGCAAGGAGCCACAGGGTTCTCATCCGCCTTCAGTACCAATTCTCCTTGCATCGGAAGGGGGATTCTCTTTTTCACACAGATGTTGTGCAGCACCGCAGTGGCAGCAATGATCATGCAGACTGTGGAGGCAGTGAAACCTACAAAAAAAAGCAAAAAACAATTTAGCCTATATCTACATTAAAAGGCTGGCCTTTTATATATTATAAAAGTGACTTACTAACCTACGTTTGAGCACTCCAATGCAGCGCTCTACAATGTTCCTCGTTTGTGTATGCTTCTCGTTATAGCGGCGCTCTTGTGTAGTTCTCTCTGCGATGACAGGTGTCATTAGCCGGCGCTTCAGAGCAGTGGTTCCCAACCTGGGGGGCCTGCGCCAGGCCTCAGATGATTTGAGGCCAAATATCATATTTAGACCATAGATTTAGACTTTTTTTAAAAAAAAATTTTTTTACATACAATTGTAAAGCAATACATGATTGTCACTAAAAGCCTTGTCTCTACATTACAATAAAAAAAAATGTATTAATTAATTTGAATAACAATTCAAGTTAGTAGCTATTAAAGGCATAAAAAGACAGAAATGTATAATTCTTTCTTTAATATAAATGTTTCTTCTAAAGTGTCCAAACCAGGCTTTTCTGGATAAGCACATTTTTAAAACATAGTCATTGTCCATGCCGGCTTCATTACATTACATTACATTACATTGCATTTAGCTGACGCTTTTGACCAAAGCGACTTACAATAAGTACATTCGACCAGGAAGACACAACCTTGAAGAAAACAGAATCATATAAGTATATCAGGTTTCATAGAGCCAAACATTTCAAGTGCTACTCAACTGGCTTTAGGTAATCCAGTCCTTTATTGGTATAAAAGTGCTTCGTTAATCGTTCTAACGCTCGAAGTGGAGTCGAAAGAGATGAGTTTTCAGTTTGCGCCGGAAGATGTGCAAGCTATCTGCCGTCCTGATGTCAATGGGGAGCTCATTCCACCATCTTGGAGCCAGGATAGCAAACCCACGTGTTTTCGCCGATGGGAACTTGGGTCCCCCTCGCAGCGAGGGCGCAACGAGTCGTTTGGCTGATGCAGAGCGTAGTGCACGCGCTGGGGTGTACGGTTTAACCATGTCCTGGATGTAGGAAGGGCCAGATCCATTCGCAGCACGGTAAGCAAGTACCAGTGTCTTGAAGTGGATTCTAGCAGTTACCGGAAGCCAGTGAAGGGAGCGGAGGAGCGGAGTGGTGTGGGAGAATTTAGGAAGGTTGAAAACCAGACGAGCCGCTGCATTCTGGATGAGCTGCAGAGGTCGGATGGCACATGCAGGTAGACCAGCCAGGAGGGAGTTGCAGTAGTCTAGGCGTGAGATGACGAGAGCCTGGACCAGAACCTGAGTCGCTTTCTGAGTCAGCTGGGGACGTATCTTCCTGATGTTGTAAAGCGTGTATCTGCAGCAGCGGGTTGTAGCAGCGATGTTTGCAGTGAAGGACAGGTTGTTATCTAGGGTCACACCCAGATTCCTTGCAGTCTGAGTCGGGGAAACAACTGAGGTGCCGATGTTGATTGTCAGGTCAAGAGTTGGACAATCTTTTCCCGGGAGGAAGAGCAGCTCAGTCTTGTCAAGGTTGAGCTTGAGGTGGTGAGCAGACATCCACTGAGAGATGTCAGCTAGACAAGCAGAGATGCGTGCGACGACCTGGGTCTCTGAGCGGGGAAAGGACAGAATTAATTGGGTGTCGTCAGCGTAGCAGTGGTAAGAAAAACCATGCGGGCTAATGACTGATCCGAGCGAGTTTGTGTACAAGGAGAAGAGGAGGGGACCAAGAACAGAGCCCTGAGGGACCCCCGTAGTTAATTGACAAGGGTCGGACTCAGACCCTCTCCAAGTCACCCTGTAGGTACGGTCTTTCAGGTATGAGGTGAGGAGGGAAAGTGCAGAGCCAGAAACTCCAAGTTTTTGGAGAGTGCGAAGGAGGATCTGATGATTCACCGTGTCGAATGCAGCAGACAGGTCCAACAGGATGATGACAGAGGAGAGGGATGCAGTTTTGGCAGTGTGCAGTTCCTCCGTGACAGCAATGAGAGCAGTTTCTGTGGAGTGACCTGCCTTGAAACCAGACTGGTGCGGATCCAGAAGGTTGTTCTGATTGAGATAACAGGAGAGTTGTTTAAAGACAGCGCGTTCAAGTGATTTAGACAGGAACGGGAGGAGAGAGACAGGCCTGTAGTTTATAACATCAGACGGGTTGAGAGTGGGTTTCTTTAGGAGAGGGTTTACTCTTGCCTCCTTGAGACTGTTTGGAAAGTGACCAGAAGTTAGAGAAGTGTTGATGAAATGGGTGAGAAACGGTAGAATATCAGGAGCGATAGTCTGAAGGAGGTTTGAAGGGATAGGGTCCAGAGGACAGGTGGTAGGGCGGGCAGAGGTAATGAGGGTAAGAACCTCACTTGGAGAGAGAGGGGAAAAGGAGGTTAGTGTGTTGGTGGAAGGAAGGTCTGGTGACCCAGCGGTGAGTAAAGGTGAGTCAGAAAAAGAAGAGCGAATATCATTAACCTTTTTTTCAAAGTGGGTAACAAAGTCGCTTGACAGAAGTGAGGAGGGGGGAGGAGCTTTTGGAGGGTCCAAGAGGGAGGAGAAGATGGAAAATAGTTTTTTAGGATTGGAATAGGAAGATTGGATCTTATCTTGAAAGAAAGTGCTTTTTGCCTGAGAGATCGAAGCAGAGAAAGAGGAGAGGAGAGCTTGATAGGTTAGGAGGTCGTCACGGTGTTTGGATTTCCACCATTTCCGCTCTGCTGCCCTAAGGACGGTTCTATTAGCACGCAGTGCATCATTTAGCCAGGGAGCCGGAGGGGACTGACGAGCCTGCCGAGATGTCAGAGGACAGAGCGAGTCCAGAGTGGATGAGAGAGTAGAGAGGAGAGTTTCTGCAGCAGAGTTTGGAGGCAGTAGTTGGAACGAATCAGAGGAAGGGAGGGCTGAGAGCACCGACGAGGCAAAGGTAGAGGGAGAGAGGGAGCGAAGGTTACGGCGGACAAGTGTAGGATGGGAAGAGATTAGTTTGTTATGTTTGGAAAGGGATAGAGAGAATGAAATGAAGAAGTGATCGGATGTGTGGAGCGGGTTTACAGAGAGGTTAGAAGTAGCGCAGTTCCTTGAGAATATGAGATCAAGGACATTGCCAGCTTTATGAGTCGGTGGGGACGGAGAGAGTGAGAAAGCAAAGGCGGTTAACAGAGATGTTAGTTCGTCTATCTTCCCCATCTGGAGGTTGAAGTCTCCGAGAAGTACAGCGGGAGGGCCAGTTTCAGGGATGTGTGAGAGGAGATGATCTAATTCCTCCAAGAAGTCCCCCAAGGCGCCTGGTGGACGGTAGAGAACAACAATGGTTAACTGTATAGGATGGGTTACTGTGACGGCATGGAACTCAAAGGTGGAAGGAGTAAAGTTAGGTAGCTTGAAGAGGGAAAAGCTCCATTTGGGAGAGAGCAGGAGACCAGTGCCACCTCCTCTGCCAGTGGGTCTGGGTGTATGGGAGAAGGAATATGCAGTGGAGAGAGCTGCTGGGGTGGATGTGTTGGATGGAGTAATCCAGGTCTCAGTGAGAGCAAGGAAATCCAGAGACTGCAGGGAGGCGTAGCCAGAGATGAAGTCAGCCTTAGGAACAGCTGACTGGCAGTTCCACAGGCCACCTGAAACTAGATGATGGATCTCAGTGGAGCACGTGGGATAGACGAGAGCAGGCCGGTTATATCGATTAGGAGATACACGGGGCCAGTGATAATTGCGAGAAGACACATGAACAGGAATGGAGAAAATACACATGATTATAGCATGAGGGGCTAAACAACAAAAGTAAAAATTAAAAACGCCAACGATACTTAGCTCAATCAAAGTAGGATTTGCCTCCTCTTTGCCTCCCTCGTGACTCCCGTAGGACTCTAATGTCTTTGTCAGTCTTACTCCCGTAGGACTCTAATGTCTTTGTCAGTCTTAGCCTGTCTGCCGCTGAAGCTGCCGCTCCAGGAAAGAGCTACCCGAAATGGACGCCTGATTGCTCAGTTCTCACAGCTGAAGTTAATTAGTTAACTATCTACAGCTGATGGGCGACAATAGACTGGCCCTGCCTATGTTAATAATGCAGGCTTGAGTGCTGAGAGCTGTAAAGCAGGTTTCGCCTGAGCAGATCTGAGATTTAAAATCTCTCAAAAGCGATTTAGCGGTTTTAGCTACAGTAACAATTATACAGAGTCGAATAAATGAAACCGAGAAGTCTAATTAAACAAGAATATAACTTACAGTGGTTGCTGCGTCAATAGGTAATGTTGTCACCGGGTCCAGATGCACACTGAGTTCATCAGTTTCTAAATGCGGTATTTAAATGCTTTTTGAGCTAAAGGATGACTGAGTCACGCAGTTCTACTTCACGCAATCAATAGACTGGCCCTGCCTATGTTAATAATGCAGGCTTGAGTGCTGAGAGCTGTAAAGCAGGTTTCGCCTGAGCAGATCTGAGATTTAAAATCTCTCAAAAGCGATTTAGCCGTTTTAGCTACAGTAACAATTATACAGAGTCGAATAAATGAAACCGAGAAGTCTAATTAAACAAGAATATAACTTACAGTGGTTGCTGCGTCAATAGGTAATGTTGTCACCGGGTCCAGATGCACACTGCTTCAGTTGGATTATTCGTCACAGTTGCTCCAATCAGATCGGTCTCCTCCATTTTGTAGATTATTTACGAATTTTGAATCCACATAAACACATCGGCAAAATCCGGCTTACTTTGAGCATGTGTTTTAAACAGTTGAATCCCTTTGTGAATTGTTTCCACTTCCGCGCCGTCCTTTAATTTCTTCATACAGCGGGAATCCAAATGAATGAATCCTGAGTCCAATAACCATCAAAGTCACTCCAATAGTGCTCCTTAATTACGCTTTCATGCTCCTTTAACACAATACTACACATTCATCCAGTTTGTGACAGTAGTTGTAGCATTTTTTAGACTTTTAAACTTTAATTACCACTGTTGCGCCCCCCCCCCCCCCTCCCCCCTTGACTTCCAACAGGAGTCATTTGGGGGGGCTCTTGGGAAAAAAGGTTGGGAACCCCTGCTTCAGAGGGTATCCACTGTCTCCGAGAAGAAGACCATTCACTCTCCCTGCCTCAAATTCCCGTTGAAGGGCTCTCTCTCTCAGGATGCGAGCATCATGGGTCGACCCAGGCCATCTTGCAACGAGGTCGGCAATGGCCATGTCCAAGTTGCACACAATTTGAACATTTATTGAATGGTAACCCTTTCTGTTAACATACAAATACTCATGTTCAGAGGGGGCCTGAATGCGAACATGAGTACCTTCGATGCGTCCGACAATACCAGGTATGCCTGATTTTAACAAAAAATCTTGCCTGGATTTCGCTGCTTCTTCTTGTGTGGGTTGGTGAATATAGTTCCTAAGGCGGTGCTGGAGGGCCAATGAAACTTGTCTTATAGCCCGACATGCAGTTGTGCGATGAACATTAATCATGTCTTCCACAGTATTTTGAAAGGCCCCGTTCGCGTCAAATCTGAGTGCAATCAGCACCTGCAAGGTTGGGGAGAGCGCAGCGTTTGGGTCTGATCCGTGCTGGAGTTGAGGGGAGATCTCCTCGATTAAATCAAAAAGGGCTTGTCTGCCGAAACGAAACCTCTATCAGCTCACTGTCCGAATAGATGTCTAGTGGGTTTGTTCGGTCACGGACGACTCTTTCTCTTCTTAATGCCCTTTCGTTGTTAAACCTGTAAACAAGACGCCATGCCATCGTTATTTTCCTTCTTGCCTGTTTTACGTTACTATGGATACTAGTCTGTCTTTCCGATTTACGCCTGCTCCATAGTAGGCGTACAAGTTACACCCGGGCGCAACGCATACAGGGCTTAAATCTAAGTGGTGCACTAGTCATAATCTTAGTTTGGTTTTAACCTTCGGTTCTACGTCGGACATAGAGTTACTCCCAGTCTTACGACCAGTCTTACGCCCAGCTGGTGCACTCCACTCCAGGTGTGTGCACATCTCAGGAAGGATGTTGGTCCACTCCTCTCTGAAGACCCTCTCCAAACCCTTCAGGTTTTGAGGCTGATGCTTGGCCTCTGGAAGCTTCAGCTCCCTCCACAAATGTTCTATGGGATTAAGGTCCGAAGACTGGCTAGGCCCCTCCCTCACCTGAATGTGCTTCTTCTTTAGCCCCTCCTGTGTTGCCTTGGTCGTATGCTCAGGGTCATTGTCCTGCTGGAAGACCCCTCCATGACCCATGTTCAGAGTCCTGGCTGAGGGAAGGAGGCTATCGGCCATTATGGTGTAGTGTGTTACCAATAGTGTTCTTGGTGACTGTGGTCCCAGCTTCCTTGAGATCATTAGCAAGTTCCTCCGTGTAGTTCTGACCCCTCACCTTTCTCATGATCATCAAACCCCACGGGGCCAGATCTTGTGTGGAGCCCCAGCCCTCGCGAGGGCGACTGATGCTCATTTAGTCTTTCTTCCATTCCTGAATAATGGCACCAACAGTGGTCTCCTTCTCTCCAAGCTGCTCTCTGATGGTCTTGTAGCCGATCCCAGCCTGGTGCAGGTCTACAGTCTGGTCCCTGAGGTCCTTAGACAGCTCTTTAGTCTGGCCCATGGTGGAGAGGTTGGAATCTGATTGGTTGATTCTGTGGACAGGTGTCTTTTATACAGGTAACCAATTGATGTTAGGAGTACTTTCTTAAAAGGTAGAGCACTAACCGGTCTGTGGGAGCCAGGATTCTTGTTGGTTGCAAGGGGATCAAATACTTATTTCCCCCAGTTAAATGCAAATCAATTTTTACGTTTTATATGATGTACATTTCCGGATGTTCTTTTTGATATTCTGTCTCTCACCGTTAAAATAAACCTGCCATTAAAATTATAGACTGTTCATTTCTTTGTAAGTGGTTACACTTACAACATCTGCAAGGGATCAAATAAGTATTTCCTCCACTGTATAAGTACACATTTCTTATTATAATTTTAGTTGTGCTGTTATCCTGCTAATGAACAAATTAGGACTTCACAGTTCACAATAATAAGGAACAAAGACATTCCAATCTTACTCTCTACTGCAATATGTATGAAATAAAGAATATAGGAATAATAAAATAACAATTCAACTCAAATATTGCCCTTCCAAGATAAACGCACCAATCTGATACATCAATATTAAGGGGCTAGATTAGATAGACATTTTTTGCTCTTGTAAAACTTTTATTATAAACACATTTTGAGTATAAAAACGATCATAACCCATCATAATGCACACACCCTCAAAGCATGGTTTGCTTATACATGTAAAGTGCAGCTTGTAAATATGTTGTATGTTGTTTTATGTTTCATGTGGAACCTAATTGCTGCAGGTCTCCCTTGAAAAAGAGATCTATGATCTCAAGGGACAATCTGGATAAATAAAGGTTTGAAATGAAATGAAAGATGGTTAACGAGATGGGCTCTGAGCTTCCAAATGGTCGGGTGGTCTGCCGACCCTGCTGCAGACCCCCTCGCTTGAGGACAGCCTCTCTGGGAAGCAGCAGGTCCAGGTGATGGTGGGAGTGGAACATCTGTAACACTGCTGCTGCCTGTCTGTTAGTGAAGGGAGTGCTTGATTTGGAATGCAGCAGGTTTTCTATGAGCTGAGCACGCATTTGAATTACATTTGATATTAAAAGCATTTTTTGTAAACATGCATTATTAAAGAGGTAAGATGCTGATGAGGGAGGAGTGTTGGCCTACGTGCCGGGAATGGCCCAATTTAACCCCTGATGTTATGTTGTTGGTTCATTTTGTCAGAACATTTATACTGCCGGGACTGCAAAACTGGACTCTGACCCAGCCCACAACAATGACTCGGTTGTGGCTGGTTTCAAATGTAATGTAACCACTGTCAATGAACACACAATTCTTCAGTCACAATTGATCAAGCATGGTGAATAAACCAGTCAAGTGTTGCCAGCACGAAGCCACTGTTTATCTTCATCAGATCTGCTAAAAACCACAGCTGCTGCTACAGTCCGAACTCTACACACATCTGATGCTCGCTTATTCCATCCATCCATCTTCTCCCGCTTATCCGTGGTCGGGTCGCGGGGGTAGCAGTTCCAGCAGAGAGCCCCAAACTTTCTTTTCCCTGGCCACATCAACCAGCTCTGACTGGGGGATCCCAAGGCGCTCCCAGGCCAGCGAAGAGATATAATCCCTCCACCTGGTCCTAGGTCTACCCCTTGGTCTCTTCCCAGCTGGACGTGCCTGGAACACCTCCCTAGGGAGGCGCCCAGGTGGCATCCTAACTAGGTGCCCGAACCACCTCAACTGGCTCCTTTCGACGCGAAGGAGGAGCGGCTCAACTCCGAGTCCCTCCCTGATGACCGAACTTCTCACCTTATCCCTAAGGGAGACACCAGCCACCCTGCGGAGAAAACCCATCTCGGCCGCTTGTATCCGCGATCTCGTTCTTTCGGTCATGACCCATCCTTCATGACCATAGGTGAGGGTAGGAACGAAAATGGCCCGGTAGACAGAGAGCTTTGCCTTCTGGCTCAGCTCCCTTTTCGTCACAACGGTGCGGTAAAGCGACTGCAGTACCGCTCCCGCTGCTCCGATTCTCCGGCCCATCTCACGCTCCATTGTTCCCTCACTCGAGAACAAGACCCCGAGATACTTGAACTCCTTCACTTGGGGTAAGGACTCATTCCCTACTTGGAGTGGACAGTCCATCGGTTTCCTGCTGAGAACCATGGCCTCAGATTTGGAGGTGCTGATCCTCATCCCAGCCGCTTCACACTCGGTTGCGAACCGATCCAGTGAGTGCTGAAGGTCGCAGACCGATGAAGCCATTAGAACAGTGGTGGGCCGTCAGGGCCAGCAAGGCCTTCTCTGCTGGCCTAAACATCATCAGAATATAAATGTAATTTTGATATATTTTTTCCACAAATATGTATTAAATTATTCCCCATAGTCTATTCTTTTCATTTCATAGCTTTCCTCTTGGTTGCGCTGCTTCCAGCCTCAGAACAAGATTTGGAGGGCTGGCCTTTATGTTAGAGCTTTTATCCAATCATATTTCAGCCATAATGTGTTGCCAGGGTCCAATAAATCTGCCCTTAGGCCTTCAGAATCAACAGTGCGGGCGCCTGTAGCTTAAAGTGAACGGAAACAAAACTGTGGCGTTAACCAATCAGATTTTGAGTTGGCGACAACGGGCCAGCTAGCAGGCGTACGATGACATCAGCACGTGCACGTCTTTTGATTGGATACGCACTATTGAGAGGCAGAGCTATGTAGAGCTAGCAAACTGAACTTGAATTTGAACGAGCTAATTTGTGTAGATTTCTACAAGCTGTTTTTTTTCAACCCACAATGGCTGAAGGAGGAGAAGAGATCGATTTGGTCGCAGATATAATTACAACGCCATTTTCAAGACGAACTTTTCAAGAAAAGCTAGACATTGTGAGAAGAGAACGGCCAACCCAGACGCTAGCGAGCCTATCACAGCGGGGAAAAGGGTTTGTCCGCCACTTTCAAATCACTAACTACGAGCGGTACCCCTGGCTCACAGCCTCCGAGAGGCACTGCAAATTGTACTGCTGGGAATGCCTGCTATTTGCAAATGATCGATTTGGTGTTTGGAGCCACACTGGATTTGCAAACTTGAGTTGTCTAACCAAGGCAGCAACGAGACACCAAAGCACGGCTGGGCACTTACAAGCAATGGTGCTTTTGAAAACCTTTGGGGACACCCGAGTGGATCTACAGCTCAACGAACAAGTGCGACGGGAAACGGAGCTCCACAACGAAAGGGTGAACAAAAATAGGGAAATATTGAAAAGACTGATTGATTGTGTCCTGTTTTTGGGTAAACAGGAACTTTCATTTAGGGGACATGATGAAAGCGCCGAGTCCAGAAACAGAGGAAACTACGTGGAGCTTCTTTCTTTGCTTGCTGAGAACAACACAGACTTGCATTACCACCTGTCCACAAACAATAATTCAGGTAGGACTGTGTCGGACATCACTGAAGGCCTAGGTGTGAAATGCACGGCCCGCCACTGCATTAGAACCACATCATCTGCAAAAAGCATTGGTGCAATCCTTAGTCCACCGAACTGCAGACCCCCTCCCCCATGACTACGCCTCGAAATCCGATCCATGTATATTACAAACAGGATTGGTGACAAAGCTTATTATTACATCAAATTCTGCCTCAATGATGAAGGAGACGTCCGGTCACCACTTTACGCACAGTGGAATTGAGTATGTAAAAACACGGATGCTTATATGAACTGCAAATGTTATATATTTTTCAAGAAAAAAAGTCCAGAAGTCTTGTTCCAGTGCCCTCCTGCAGCACTACACAAGGAAACGCAGGAGCCCTCAGCATCCGTGTTACACCGCCTTAATCCTCCTAGTGTGCAACTTAAATGGTGATGTCTAAAGTAAAAAAGCGTAGTCATAATGAATGTGTGATTCTCCAAAACTGACTGATGGCAAGTCCGCCCCTGCCTACTTATAATACGAGCAAATCATTTAAAAAATGAATTACACATACAAAGGATGACTTAAATAAATGTCTTCAATAGTAATAATGTAATACTATAATTGAATGCTTCAAAAAGAGCACATAATGTACCTTTGTTTACATATTTTTCAAGCAGAATCAGAATGTTTTTGAAGATCATTTATCAGTATTTGTGGTGATTTTCTCCAACATAGCTAAACCATGTAAAATATACAGTACTTTAGTTCACTTTAAGAATACATATTACTGGTAACACTGCAGAAAGATTTAGAAGATTATTAGATAAAATATTTAATATCCAGGAAGGACACTACTGGCTATCCATATGACAATTGTCCTTTTCTGAATGATATATTATTGAAGAAAAGGACATAAAGACTAGAACTCTTAAAATTATTTTCTTGTAAAAAAGTATTGAAGACCACTGAGACAAATATAACATTTGTGATATTGGGCTATATGAATAAACATTGATTGATTGATTGATTGTAAATGTGTTTGCTTGAACCGGTTGAAGGCAGGAAACAACCTTGCTTGAATCATCTTGAGTCAGGAGAAACACTTTACAGAATCAATAAATAAATAAACAGCAATAAAGCAATGGCACCTTCTCCCAACCCCCACCAATACCCCCCCACCCTTTTTTTTTGGACCACATGCATATTTGATCTCAGCAAAAATAATAGAGAGCAATGGTGATCCAGTGTCTGTTCCTGATGTAACCTCATTCATAATCTCGATGGTAACCACGGCAATAACAGAAACAGGGCCGTTCTCAACAGTCGATTGTCTAATATCATCGGTTATTTAATATTTTACTAGCCTTCAACAAGTTTCCCAAACATCACTCAACAAAAGAGGAAGTAAAGTCTGAGGGACTTCACTTGGCAAATAAAAAGCCAGAGCTTTCTCCACAGGGCTGCAGATACATCTGCAAGCATTAACATTCTGCTACAGGGAAAACACATCTTTGTATCCAATTACCATTGGCACTAAGCACAGAATACAGCATCTGGCCCTTATAAAACCGTAACACGCAGGCAGAGTAAGGGGAGGAAAATGCCTCTAACCCAGAGTGTGCACCTAGGGAACTAGACTAGCTCAGAAGTGTCTACAGTAAGAGAGAGAAGCAAAGGCTGTTTTTAGACAGCAGAGATAAGAGCTAAAAAGTGTAATATCATTGCCTTAGAACAGGACTTTGGTAAACTTTGGACAAAACTGAGTTAATGCCAGCAACTCTCTAACAACAGGGCTGCCAAACCTTTGAGTTCAGCTTGGAGTGAGATTTTTTTTTGGTGATCCGAAAAAAGAAACGTTCATGGGGTTTCCCATTAATGTACCGGGCGCTACAGTTGAATACGCACATACACAGTGTACCCGCGACTCTTACGATGAAGGCTCGATAATCAGCTCACAGCATATCAAATGGCATATAGGTGCAAGCAGAGGTAAAGTGCTATTTTATTGATGTGTGTCGTGAGTTTGGTAGAAATATACTGTATAATAGTAAAGTTATTGAAGATGATGCCATATTTATTGAAGATGTTACATTATAAATATTCCCCAAAATTATTCAAAAGCATATTCTTCCAAACCCCTTGCTGTGTAGTATGACACACAGGAGACTATTGATGTGTGTGGTGAGTTTGGTAGTAATAAGCTGTATAATAGTGATTGAATATTATTGTATTCTCTTTTTTGGGAGTTGCACTTTGCAGACGGTCCCTGAGCACTTGTTTCTTCTCCGGCTGAAGATAGAGACCAATGTAATGTGTCCAGCTCGGAGGACGGCGCGTATTGGCTTTTTTAAAATCAAAATGTGATTGTAGTTCGTTGTCAACCTTACCACGGTACTTAGGAGACGTACTTTGTGTCTGAACAACGTTTTGTTCATGAGTTATTGATCCGTGAAATCAGAATCTCCCAATATCGTTCCAACTTTACTGAACGAAGCCAGAAGACCGTCTCATTTCGTAGACCTCTCGGTTTGCTGTTCCTTCACTTTATTTTTGTATTTATATACATGTATTTTGGACGAAAACTTAGCGTGAGGAAAGGCATGTGTGGCGTGAGTGCGTGATATATGGGTTGATTGCGTGACTCTCACGCTCAAAGCGTGAGGGTTGGCAGCTCTGCTAACAAATACCTTGAAACTTGTACAGGATCTGTTTTCTGTGCTCCTAAAGAAAAGATTGAACATTAAAGTCACATAGTGCTTTAGTGGAGTCTGTATTTACACCCTTGCAGCGAACAAGAAAAACACTCTTCTCTTTTTAAATGAGGCCAATAAAGGAATGTTGTGACTTCAGCTCGATGTAAACAATGTCCTACATCGCATATTTTAAGTTTTGATTAAACATGCAAATGGTACTACTACTGCGAATGAAATACATATAAAATAACAGGTAGGGCTGCTCAATTAATGGTATTTTAATCGCAATTACGATTATGGCTTGCAACGATTACGAAAACAACGTAATCGAAATATAACAATTATTTTTTTATTATTATTATTAATTTTCTTTTTTATTGGTTTTTCAGTTGAGTTATACTTAAAGTTCAGGGTAATCAACTGTTAAAAACAGACTGTTCACATTTTTTTTCTCCAATAAATTGATGTTTTCAAAGTAAATGGATAATTGTTTTTAACAATGGTGATATCAATTATTGACCCAAATAATCGAGATTATGATTTTTGCCATAATTGAGCAGCCCTAGTTTCTAGCAAAACATCTTTAAGAGATTACATGAGCAGCCCTACCAGCATTTGCCATGGTGGCCAAAACATTTTTATTTGGTCTTAAATTGTAGTTCAACATGTATTTCCTGTTACTTCTGGACCATGACAGTGGGCCAGCCTTTAATGTTTAACTGAGTGGAATATGTTGAATATGTTTTACCAAAATGTTGGCTATATGTTAAGGAGTTTTCAGGTTGTGACAGTGCACTGCAACAAGTTTGTTGATCTTGTTTATTGGTATTTATTATTTTGATATTATTTATTTAAATGTAGATATGAATGTATCATTTATTGGTAACACTTTATATTAAGGTACACAAATTAACCATCAACTAGTTGTTAATTAGCATGCATATTAGCAGTATAATGGCTCTCTATTAGTCATTATACAACACTTATTAATGCCGTATTCTACATGACCATATTCTACAAGTAATAAGCCATTAGTTGAGAGTTTTTCCTCAATAACCCTCTAATTAGTGCTTATTTATTGCAAGTAAGGAAGTTGTTGTACATGAGTTTTGGTCTTAATATGCGCTGCTTAATATGGGCGTAATAAGGCAGTAGTAGCACAAGAATAGTAATTCTCCCATAATAACACTTAACAAATATGATCTATTCTTATGGAACAAGACATGAAACTATAAGTGTTAATTGTGTCTAAATAACTCAAAATTAGGTATTTATATCTTATAATATGTTTTGGGGTATTGACAGTTCAGCTACCAATAGCAAGGTGATATTGACCTGTATGTTTCATATTTGCACATTTATAATTTTGTAAAATGTGTACTGAAGGTTAGACCCGGGTACAGGAAGTAGGAGAACGTGAACGGAATATAATGGCAGTAGACATCCATGAGTACACTGCCACTAATTTTCCCTATGCAACCTGAAGAGTAAAAGGGTCAAGTCCGTCAGAAAGCAATGACTGTAAGTGTAAGTGTGAGCCTTACACTTACACTGTAAGGATTAGTAATATGTATTGTGTTTATGTGATGACATGTGGAGATGTTTAAACTCAATGAGAAAATGCGTTAGCATTCGCGCTAGCGTTAGCATACACGGTAGCGTTAGCATACATGCTAGCGTTAGCCATACTAGCCTGTATACATGCTTATTGTACAGCTAGCATTAGCTATGTTTACCTTGTTTACACTAAGCGGTCCTAATGTGTTCATCTGTGTATGTTACACTTGCATGTATGAGATCATTAAGTGCCTTGTAACTTCTTTTTTTATAGTTTCACTCCGTTTGAATGTCAGTGGACTGCAAATAAGTCAATAAAGGAGCATGGCTGCTCATTCCCTGGCTCTCAAAAGAGTTTGGCTGGCTGTTTAATCTATGTTCACACTGAGACAACACAGAGAGAGAACAGTACACCTATTGTGTAAGAATATACAAGCAGGTCACACAGTATGATCACAAATACATAAACTCTGTTAAAAATCAGTTTTTATTAAAAAGTACAGGCTGCATGTGTGTTCTCAGCCTTGGAGAAACTTGACATGTTTTGGTACATGTATGTGTCTGAACCTCTCTTCAGTGGTTCAATAATAAAACAGATATTTCAACGTGTGCCTACTTTGTTCATGTACTGTTGAGGTTAATTTCAGTAGTTGTGTGCTATAATGTATTTACAAAGTGTGAAGAGGAGGCAACTTTAGAATAGGGAACCTGTTCAGGTCAATTAGAGACAAACTAATAGCTTATTGGTTATGAACAAGACTTCACTTTAGAATAGGGAACATGTTCTTGGATAGAAATACCTCATTTTGAGTTGTTTAGACTTAATTAACACTTATAGTTTCATGTCTTGCTACATAAGAATAGATTATATTTGTTAAGTGTTATTATGGGAGAATTACTATTCTTGTGGTACTACTGCCTTATTAGGCCCATATTGGGCAGCGCATATTAAGACCAAAACTCATGTACAATAAGTTCCTTACTTGCAACAAATAAGCACTAATTAGAGGGTTATTGAGGAAACACTCTCAACTAAAGGCTTATTACTTGTAGAATATGGTCATGTAGAATAAGGCATTAATAAGTGTTTTATAATGACTAATAAAGAGCCAATATACTGCTAATATGCATGTTAATTAACAACTAGTTGATGGTTAATTTGTGTACCTTAATATAAAGTGTTACCCATTTATTTTATTTTATATTGGTTTTTCAGTTGATTACCCTGAACGTATAATTCAACGGTTAAAAAGTTCAAATTATTATGTGTATTTGTTTTAAAGTACAATAAATGGATGTTTTCAAAGTCAATGAATGATCGCATTTAATAATCGCAATTACAATTATTGACGCAAATAATCGAGATTATGATTTTTGCCATAATCGAGCAGCCCCCTCTGACCCCACGTCAGAGCAAGATGTTGGCTGCTAGTCGTCTTCACTCGCTACCACTCCTGTTTGTCGCTTATCTGTTTTTTTCGCTGTGCGTACGCAATGTCAAACCGGCAGTTTCCTACGATCGCCGAACTCTGCTGGGTATAGGTGTTTTGGTGGCACAATCACTGTCGGATCGATCGGCACAGTGGAGTTGTCACCGTACCCTGCGCCCCCAAGTACCAGAGGTAATCTGGTCTACAACCTGTTGCTGCCCCCGAACCTGGAGAGCAAGAAGGACGGGAAGGCAAGCCGGAGCGGCGGTAAAGTTCCGCAAGCTGACAGAAGGCCGCTCCTCGTCTATACTGTGTACTATCTCCACGACAACTGGCCCCAGGGTGAGGCCCTCATGCCTCTGTCCTATTCTCCCGGCATCAACATCCCATCTACCCGCGTTTGCTCCTGCCAAACGACAATTCACAAAACGACAATTCACAAAACTCACCGGTGTGGCTTCGGTGCCTGGGTGTCCGCATCGAGGGCCGGGGGGCTCTGGAATTCGACCATCGGCTCGTTTCGGCGTGGCTCCTGTGTCCGGCTGCCTGCGCCCACTGCCTCGGGCCTCGTAGATAGGAAGAGCCGGATCTGACTCCGTATCCTTTTGTTTGTTGAACGCCAGATCCATTACAAACAAATCCTTTTTATTAAATGACTTCGTCGTCTCAAGAGAGCTGGATTTTATGCTTGTTTCGGAGTCCTGGCAGAGACCGGGGAGTTTTCCTCCTTGAACGAACTTTGTCCTCCGGGCTACAGCTACTCCTGTGCTCCTAGGCGTACCGGCCGAGGAGGAGGACTTGCCGCGTTCTACAGAAACTGCTTCTCCACCAACATGGTGAGCACTGGATCCTTCCCAACAAGTGCAAATAACAAAAGTGGGTCGCTCAAACCCGTTTTATTGTATTTTAATCTACCGCCCTCCAGGCAAGAATGGCTCTTTTTTATCCGATCTTGGTGACTTACTAACCTCCATCATCCGCTATGAAAGAGTTCTTCTGTGTGGGGATTTTAACATTCATGTAAATGACTGCTCAGACAAATTTGCCAGTGATTTCCTTAATGTCACCGAATCTTTTAATTTCTGTCAACATGTGTCTGGCCCAACGCATAACAAAGGTAACACATTGGATCTCGTGTTCACAATTGGTCTAAATATCAGCAATGTTTGTTTTGATGAGCTATCTGTTTCCGACCATAAAGCTGTACTATTTGTCATGTCGTTAGATAACGCTTATGTTCAGGGGAAGCCAGTAAAAACCTCGCATATTTTAAATAGCGCTGCGGTTGAGAAATTTGTAACAGCTTTTGACAACAATGTTTTGGTGTCGCATGTTGATGATGTTGATTGTCTAGTCAACGCTTTCAATACACACTGCTCTGCCATTTTAGATGACGTCGCTCCCATGGTGACACTCTAGCTGTAAACACATCCCCTGGTTAACAGAGGACACCCGTACACTGAAACGGCATTGTCGCAAAGTTGAGCGGCTGCGGAAAACCACAAATCTCCAGGTACACCTTCTCCATCTGAAGGACCTTTACTGTGATTACAACAATTTGGTCAAAAATGCCCGGGCTACCTATTTTTCTAATCTCATCTCCTCTAGTAAGCACAACCCCAGAGTACTATTTAAAACCATAAATACCATTGTAAACCCGTCCACCTCCTCAGTTCCTATTTATTCAAACGACGACTGCGACCGTTTTCTCACCTTTTTTATAAACAAGGTAGCTGATGTGAGGTCGAGCATCACCCCCTCCCACTCCCCCCTCCCTATCTGTCCAGTTAGGCAGGCCACGCTGAGTAATTTCTCCTGCATCACCATAGCTGACCTGACCTCTGTAGTGAGCACTATGAAATCTTCCTCAAGCCCTCTGGATGCTTTACCAACGTCCATGCTAAAAAAAGTTTTTTCATGTGTCGCTCCACCCCTGCTCCACATTATAAACATCTCCATTGTCTCTGGCTCCATCCCATCATTTTTTAAGCAGGCGGTTGTTCAGCCCCTTCTCAAAAAAAACAATCTAGATCCCTCCCTCCCGAATAATTACAGGCCCATCTCAAAGCTCCCATTTGTGTCAAAAGTTTTAGAAAAAGTTGTTGCTAATCAACTCAATACATTTCTGAATGACAATAAAATCCATGACAAATTCCAATCAGGTTTCAGAAAACACCACTCCACAGAATCAGCTCTCCTCAGGGTCTCCAATGACATCATGATGGCATCGGATCCAGGCGATTGCGTGGTTCTGGTGTTGTTGGACCTGAGTGCAGCGTTTGACACAGTGGACCACGCCATCATGCTAGATAGACTCAGGGAGTGGGTCGGCATCTCAGGGTCTGCCCTCCAGTGGTTTGCCTCGTACCTCAGTGGGAGAAGTTTCTCCGTGGCGGTGGGCCCGTTCTCATCACTTAGCACTCCCCTATCCTGCGGCCTGCCCCAGGGTTCTGTTTTAGCCCCCCTTCTTTTTGCCCAGTACATGCTCCCATTGGGCCGCTTAATTAGCCAATTTGAGGGTGTCTCGTATCACTGTTACGCAGATGATATCCAGATATACTTCTCCTTCAAACCTGTCAAAATGGAAAAAGTAAACACCCTCATCACATGTCTGTCTGCAATTGAGGAGTGGATGTCAAGCAACTTCCTACAGCTCAATGCATCGAAAACGGAAGTCTTGATCTTAGCGGCTGATAACATCGCCTCTAAGGTAGCAAGCCACCTGGGTTCATTCAGTGGTAACATAAGGGCAAACATCAAAAACCTTGTGTAACTTTCTATCAGTCTATGCTACTAGACAAACACATAAAACTTCTGACCCGTACCTGTTTTTTCCATCTCAGGAACATTGCCAAGCTCAGGGGGGTTCTATCCAATGCAGAACTGGAGCGCTATCCATGCCTTTATTTCATCCCGGCTTGATTATTGTAATGCTCTGTTCTCCTGCCTCAACAAAACATCAATAAACCGGTTACAACAGGTCCAAAATGCTGCAGCCAGATTTCTCACTCGGTCCAAAAAAACATCCCACATCACTCCGATTCTTTCTGCCTTGCACTGGCTCCCTGTCCATCTCAGGAGTCAGAACCCAATTCAAAGTATTCACATATAGAGCTGTCCATGGCCACCGGGCCCTGAGGTCCTCTGAACAAGGCCTCCTAAGGGTGCCCCGAACCAGGCTAAAGACTAAGGGGGGCCGTGCCTTTGAGGTGGTGGCCCCAAGGCTTTGGAACAAACTCCCCCAGATAATAAAAACCTCGACCTCAATAGTGATTTTTAAGGGGAAGTTAAAGACCCACCTATTCCGACAGGCCTTTGGGTCATCGGAGGAGGTGAGTTAGTAGCTGTCTTTTTTATTGGTGTTTTATCGTATGTATTACCTGCTGCTGTTTTATGCCTTTTTATTCTACATTTTATAGTTGTACTTTGAATTGTGTCCTGTGAACTGTACTGTAAAGCACTTTGTACATCCGTGTTGAGAAGGGTGCTATATAAATAAAGTTTGACTTACTTAGCCCTAATAACAGGTATACATGGTAAACCTTTCTATGTATTCAAATGAATTTGCCCCACATTTTTTGTTACTGTCTTTGCCCTTAGTGGTGCTCTTGTTTGCAAGCATGCTCAGAGAGACCGCCATCACTCTAAAGGCCTTTGTCTCATTAGTTTATGTCAATCTTCATCCCAGTCTCACGGCATTTCGTATTATAGTCACGAAATTAATATAATCTAATGATTCGTGTTCACCAACACGATTTTCGCATTTTTTTCGTGTCACACAGAACGATTTTAAAAGCAATGTATTTCTATTGGTAGTATGTTTCGTGTCTGCACCACGTCTTTAAATTGTATAATGTCTGAGTTTTTTTGGTCGTCTGTGAGGAAAATAAATGGGGCTCAGAGCCTCAGAATACTGAAATCTGTATTTTTCAAATATTTTTTTCCTTCTAATTTGTTATTATTTGGTGCAGGCATGAAACATACTACAAATAGAAATATATTGCTTCTAAAATCATTCTGTGTCAGAATACTGAAATATTTTTTTTTATCTGTTTTTCCTTCTAATTTGTTATTATTATTTACATTGCTTTTAAAATCGTTCTGTGTGACACGAAAAAAATGACGAAATCGTGTTGGTGAACACGAATCAATAGATTAATTTTGTGACTATAACACGAAATGCCGTGAGACTGGGTTGCAATCTTAGCAGGCTATCCATTTTGCTCCAGCTCTCCCAGGAGCACTCTCTTTGGAAGGCACAGTTAACAGTTGCACTCACGCAGAGTTGTCAGCTCGGAGAATCTTAAATCAGCTTCTAAACTGCTTAGGTTACTGTAGCACTACCTCTCCCCATGTTTTCTCATGCTCTCTCCTCTGAGCAATTCCTTTTTCCTCCTCGTCTTCCTGCCCCCTCTCTGCTATACTCTCCTGCTTTTAAAACATGAGAGAACAATAGGAGAGAATGTAGAGAAACACAGCATAACATTGGATCCTTATCAATAATGGATGAGCTTTTAATCTACATCTACTGTCTCTCTCACACACAAAGGCTATTATATATTCAAAGGCTGAATATATTTAATGTATTAAATATATTCAATATTTATTTGCTGATTTAATCTGCTGCTCCTGCTTTAACTAATGCTACTAAATCAATGATAACAAGTGAGCAAAATATTTAATTCATTTTAGACTACAGCTGGTGAATAAGTAGGTTGTGGTTAAAGATATTCAAACAGCCCATTTTGTTTAAATCTGAAACACAGATAGTAGGGCTGTGCAATTAATCGTATTTTAATCGCGATTACGATTATGGTTTGCGACGATTATGAAAACAGCATAATTGACAAAATACGATTATTTTTGCTGGGTGCGCTTTGGCCCCTCCCTAAAAGCCCACTCGGCCACGTGGGAGTGACATGTGTTGTGAGTGTTCAGCGCGAGCGAAGATGTCAGATCAAGAGCAGCAACTCGTTAAAAATAAGGGTCAAACTATTTCCACTGTTTGGAAGTACTTTGGCTTTCAGGAGTCCGACGTGGAGCAAAACAAAGTACAGTGCAGGATTTGTTACCAGGTTGTGTTGGCACCACACGCCAACACAACCAATCTCTTTAATCAACTGAAATACAACCACAAAGTGCAATACGACCGGGCAGTAATACAACAAAAAGCAGATGCCCGCTCGACTTCATCCACCACATCATCACAGTCATCGATTCAGGACGCATTGTACAGAGCAACGGCCTACGCGACGAGCTCGCAGAGACACAGAGATATTACAGGTGCCATTACATTTCACATCGCTAAAGATATGTGCCCAGTTAGCACTGTTAGCAACCAGGGCTTTAAGCAACTTGTCAACACGTTGGACAAGCGTTACGCGATGCCGTCTCGGCATTATTTCAGCAGGTCTGCGCTGCCTGCGCTATATGACAAATGCCGTGGGGAAGTTGAGAGAGATGTGGCTTCAGCTGACTACTTTGCTACCACAACAGACCTATGGTCTAGCCCAGGGGTGCCCAACCAGTCGATCGCGAGGTGTCTAAAAATAGAACAACAATATTCTGTTTTATCGTTAATGTCCTGTAACATAATCTTCCTGTGCCAGAATAATGCACTTGATCGCATCAAAGCTTTGTGATTGGCCGGCGTCACCCCATGTGTCGGGGCGTGGCTGAGGGTCTTCAGTACAGGTGGCAATATCGTCACCTGCCTGCGCTCATCTCTGAAACCAGACCATGTAAACAGGCTGGTGTTTCTAGCGAACAATCTTTAAGAGATGAAACGAGCAGCCCTACCAGCATTTGCCATGGTGGCCTAAACATTTTTATTTGGTCTTAAATTGTAGTTCAACATTTATTTCCTGTTACTTCTGGACCATGACGGTGGGCCAGCCTTCAACGTTTAACTGAGTGGAATATGTTGAATATGTTTTACCAAAATGTTGGCTATATGTTAAGGAGTTTTCAGTAGGTTGTGACAGTGCACTGCAACATGTTTGATTTCATTTATTTTGGTCTAATTTATTTTTATTTATCATATTAATAATATATGTTTAGTATGGTTTTGGAAGTGCGCTCCAACATATTTGATCTTGTTTATTGGTAAAATATTATTTGTTTTAAAGTTCAATAAATGGTCAATGAATAATCGTCAAAATAATCGTGATATCAATTATTGACCCAAATAATCGTGATTATGATTTTTGCCATAATCGCACAGCCCTAACAGATAGTGGGTTGTGCTATTGTGGGTCCCTTATTTCCGACATACATTATAAATGTGATGGGGATCATGCCACAGCCAAATGTGTCACACATTTGTATGGTTGTGTGTGTTGACAACACTGCACATACACAAAACTGTAAAGTATTTTTGAGGATATATGGGTCGAGGGCCACTGAAATGCTAAAGAAGGGTTTTGGCCATTAGCAGAGACAGTAATGAGGGTCATACTGAGACTCAGACTAGGATACACAATCTTTTTCAATCTAAAATCAAAATACAATGCAGGCCAGGGACGTGCACAGGTACGGGCTAATGTTTCCCGGGCATCGGCCCGTTTTCCCTCTTTGGCTGACCTGCTCCTCTGGAGAGAGCAAAAGTCTTTTTTTTCTGTTGTGGCCGAATCAACATGATAAGCCCACAATTAGTATTGTCTCGCGGCAATAAAACACACCTTGTCAGCGCTCAGCGCTGTCATCTGCCATCAGTCACGTGACTTTGTTTACAATCTGACAGCTGGAAGCAAAGGAAAGCCCTCCGGCAAGGTGAAATAAAATTGTAACAAAGTTGATGTTTCAATGGTGTGGTGCTTGTTCGCAGCAATACAATTATTGTAACCTTTTTTACTTTGCCCGCAACATTTTGAATGAATATCTCGTTTCAGTGTGAACTCATTCCACAGTATGACCACAAAAGTGTTTTAAACCAGGTACGTTTTTATGTTCTATATCGCTATGTGTGTGATTACATGTTTTACATATTGTATTAGTGCCGGTGCGTTAAAGACCCAGGGACGTGCACAGACATTTGGAGGTATGTCTGCACAGCAGTTACAATGGTCAAACTACGTACATTGCAACAGAATTGTCTCCATTTTTTCTTTAATAGTTATAACATTACATATTTTAATGAGATAAAAAACTAAAAATGTCCCTTGTTTTCATTTTAAAAATCAAGTCACTGAATGCAAGTAGTCACCTTAGCTTATTTTGTTATGAGATGATGATGTGAATTACTGTTCAAATTGGTTAATGTAATAATTGTTTGGTTATTTTATGCATAGCCTAATGTTACATTTCTGTGCTTAAGAATGCTTTCAAGACAGAGGAGACTGAAGCAGAGAGAGAGAGATCTGAAGGAGGCAGCTGATAACAGGTGCCAGCAGGGCAGCTGAAGAACTGTGATTATGTCAAGCAACTACATAAGTTGGAGTAAACTAATAACTCATTAAAAACAAATATTGAAATCAGTGATAAATGCAAAGCCTCTATCTGTGCTGAGTGAAGTTGATATTTCTCTGTTGGGGGCTAACCCCAAGCCTCCAGTTCAGAGCGCATTTGAGGGCTTGGTGATCTAGTGAAATACTACTAATAGCTGTAGTATAATATGGATAAGATGGCCAGATAACTGGTTCACAAAGGCTTTACAACAGGTTGTAAATATTCTATACAAGTAGGGACGGGTGGCGCAGTGGTCTGTGCGTTTGATCATCAGATCAAGGGGGCGTTGGGGAACTCCAGTTCGAAATCCGCTCACGCCCCACTGTGTCAGGCCGTTGTGTCCTTGGGCAAGACACTTCACCCGAATTTGCTCCTGTGGGTATTGTCCACAGTAGATGACCATTACATGTGTAATGTGTATTTGTAAAGCGCTTTGAGAGTCTTTGATAAAGCGCTATAATAAATATAAGGATTATTATTATTATTATTATTAAGTAGGCAACATATTTATTTTCACATGAATGACTAGATATAACCTTCTCCAATCTAAAATGTAACTGACTGCACTAGTATTCAGTTGTCTTTGTATGTTTTTATAGCAGTAAAGAATTAAGTGTATATGTTACTTAATTCTGATTTTAATCATTCTGTTTAATAATACGAATATATGTAAAATGTTTCTTTTGGAGACAGCTCCATCTTTGAACTCCTTTATAGTGTGAAAAGGAGATCACAACATTAATAATGCTTTCATTATTTGAACACTTAGCAACAATGCCTTATAAAGAGCTCTAAAACATTCTCTTAATTGTATTTGATAGATGGTGAGCCTGAGACTAAACACAATGATGCCCAGAGCAGTTCAGACTCAGAGAATGAAGAGAAAGAGACATTAATTGAGAATGAAGAGATAGGAAGTATACGCTGTGACGTAAAAACTCTTCTTTTTTTTCGAGGGAAGGGGAGGGGGGTCAGAGGTCCTAGGTATAAAAGTCACGGCTCGCCACTGCATAGAAGTACCATAGAAAATCGCCATCTGCCTTCAGACACAGAAACAACAACCGGAATACAAACAGAGGGAGAAACAAAGGTTTTGACTTTTTTCATGAATGGATGCAGATCCTGTCCGGCTCCCGTTGAATAACAAACCATAAGCCGGTTAGATTGTATCTTTCATCCATGACCCTCTAAGAAGATTTACTCTGGCTTTGATCTTCTCAGCTGCCTTTATATCCTCAAAACTTTGGGAAAACCGTATCTGTAACTTTAAGGCAGCATAAAATCTGAATAATTAAGCATGTCAAATTTAAATTTAGCAGACATTCAAACTAAAAGTGAGCTTTATAACAAAGGAAGTGCTGAGACACATAGGGGGAGAAAAGGAGTAAAACACTCGAGACTTCTAACTTTATACACCATAAAAACACACACACACACAATCTCTTTTTCTCTCCCTCCACCTCAAATATACACTATATAGACAAAAGTATTGGGCCACCTACACATTACACCTGCTTTACACCACTCCATCCGACGCTTGGCATTATGCTTGGTGACGTAAGGCTTGATGCAGCTGTCCATCCATCCATCTTCTCCCGCTTATCCGTGGTCAGGTCGCGGGGGTAGCAGTTCCAGCAGAGAGCCCCAAACTTTCTTTTCCCTGGCCACATCAACCAGCTCTGACTGGGGGATCCCAAGGCGCTCCCAGGCCAGCGAAGATATATAATCCCTCCACCTGGTCCCATGTCTACCCCTTGGTCTCTTCCCAGCTGGACGTGCCTGGAACATCTCCCTAGGGAGGCGCCCAGGTGGCACCCTAACTAGGTGCCCGAACCACCTCAACTGGCTCCTTTTGACGCGAAGGAGGAGCGGCTCAACTCCGAGTCCCTCCCGGATGACTGAACTTCTCACCTTATCCCTAAGGGAGACACCAGCCACCCTGCGGAGAAAACCCATCTCGGCCGTGAGGGTAGGAACGAAAATGGGCCGGTAGACAGAGAGCTTTGCCTTCTGGCTCAGCTCCCTTTTCGTCACAACAGTGCGGTAAAGCGACTGCAGTACCGCTCCCGCTGCTCCGATTCTCCGGCCCATCTCACGCTCCATTGTTCCCTCACTCGAGAACAAGACCCCGAGATACTTGAACTCCTTCACTTGGGGTAAGGACTCATTCCCTACTTGGAGTGGACAGTCCATCGGTTTCCTGCTGAGAACCATGGCCTCAGATTTGGAGGTGCTGATCCTCATCCCAGCCGCTTCACACTCGGTTGCGAACCGATCCAGAGTGCTGAAGGTCGCAGACCGATAAAGCCATTAGAACCACATCATCTGCAAAAAGCAGTGGTGCAATCCTTAGTCCACCGAACTGCAGACCCCCTCCCCCACGACTACGCCTCGAAATCCGATCCATGTATATTACAAACAGGATTGGTGACTAAGCGCAGCCCTGGCGGAGGCCAACCCTCACCGGAAATGGGTCCGACTTACTGCCGAGGACCCGGACACAGCTCTCGCTTTGGGAGTACAGAGATTGGATGGCCCTGAGTAGAGACCCCCCTCACCCCATACTCCCACAGTAACTCCCTGGAAACTCGGTCATACGCCTTCTCCAAGTCTACAAAACACATGTAGACCGGATAAGCGTACTTCCAGGCCCCCTCCAGGATCCACTCAACATTGATGAGATGTGTCAACCATGACAGTCCCTCAACACCCAGAGCCTTCAGCATTTCTGGGCGGATCTCATCCACCCCGGGGCTTTGCCACTTTGGAGTTGTTTGACGACCTCAGTGACCTCCCCCCGGGAGATTGGTGTTGATCCCCTGTCATACTCCAGCTAACATAGAGGGCAGAGTTGTCGGGTTCAGGAGTTCCTCAAAGTGTTCCTTCCAACGCCCTAACACTCCATCAGTTGAGGTCAACAATGTCCCATCCTTACTGTACACAGCTTGGATGGTCCCCTGCTTCCCCCTCCTGAGGTGTCGGACAGTTTTCCAGAACAACTTTGGTGCCGCCCGAAAGTCCTTTTCCATTTCTTCTCCGAACTTCTCCCACACCCGCTCCTTTTCCTCTGCCACGGCTGAGGCTGCTGCCCTTCGGGCCCGTCGGTACCTTGCAACTGCCTCGGGAGTCCCCCGGGATAACAAATCCCTGAAGGCCTCCTTCTTCAGTCGGACGGCTTCCCTGACCACCGGTGTCCACCAGGAGGTTCGAGGGTTACTTCCCCTTGAGGCACCTAAGACCTTGAGACCACAGCTCCCCGCCGCGGCTTTGGCAATAGAGGCTTTGAACACCGACCACTCTGGTTCAATGTCCCCAACCTCCACAGGAATGCCCGAAAAGCTCCGCCGGAGGTGTGAGTTGAAGGCCTCCTGAACTTGGGCCTCCTCCAGACGTTCCCAGTTCACCCGAACTACACGTTTGGGCTTACCAGGTCTATCCAGAGGCTTCCCGCCACTCGACCCAACTCACCACCAGATAGTGATCAGTTGACAACTCCGCCCCTCTCTTTACCCGAGTGTCCAAAACATACGGCCTCAGGTCCGATGATATGATAACGAAATCAATCATGGACCTTCTGCCTAGGGTGCTCTGGTACCACGTACACTTATGAGCATCCTTATGTTCGAACATGGTGTTTGTTATGGCCAATCCATGACTAGCACGTGGGATCCTCCAGCAATATTAAAGAGTCCCCTTCAGGAGCCCCATACAGGACTCTTTCCAGGGTCTCCAAGAAGGCCGTATACTCCGAACTGCTGTTTGGTGCATAAGCACACACAACAGTCAGAGTTTCCCCCCCATAACCCGCAGGCGTAGGGAGGCGACCCTCTCGTCCACTGGGGTAAACTCCAACAACGAAGCACCCAACTGGGGACTTGCGAGTATCCCCACAACCGCCCGGCGCCTCACACCTTGAGCAACTCCGGAGAAGAATAGAGTCCAACCCCTATCCAGAAGTAAGGTTCCAGAGCCGACGCTGTGCGTAGAGGTGAGCCCAACCACATCCAACTGGTAACGCTCCACCTTTTCAGTCTGGCTTCAAACCCAGGGGACTCTTACCTGGAGAGAGAGGAAGCTGGCGTGGTCTGTTCGCCGCTTCTCTGTCCGAAAATAAAAAACTTCTCTAGGTTATTTATCTGCCGAGTTTTGGACCAATGTTTCTACCTCAGTTTCCATACATTCAGTGGCTTGCACACGCTGTTCTGGACACTTTTGTAACACCCGATCGCAACTTTTTACGGATGCTCCGCTTCCGAACTGCCCACCCTGCTACACCTGCTAATGTTGCTCACCTGCTCCTGCTTCAGGGCTAACGCTATCACTAACGTTAGTGGCTCCATCTGACGACAAGCCCGATTCTCCGTCTCATTTTCCCGTTTTGAGTCCCGATCCTGCTTCACTGTATCACCTGCTTAGCTGCTGTTTGATTTTGTTCTGCCGTAAAAGTAGTGCTGGGGGGAAACGATTATTTTGAAAACGATTAATCGGGCGATTATTTGATTGATTAGTCGACTAATCTAACGATTATCTTTCTGTTGTTCAATTCATAAAAAACGTAATGTAAAAAAAACGTACTGTGTCTCAGGGGATCTTAATATTTAAGAACCTATTAATGTGTTATACCAGATTAACGGAAATAATCTCAGCTAACTGCCGATACAAACCATGTTTACCAAAACAAAACACAAGTCTCATAAGAAGCATCTAAATGACCCCTGAGCGAAAAATGCTAACGGGCATTGGCACAGAACTCAAGATAAAAGTACCCTTATTACTTATCGTAGCTGCACATACAATATATCCGATTAAAGCTGAGACTCCACAGATTATGTAGGTACATAGTATCATCACTGAGTGATCCGGACTCGCGACAGGGGAAGCAAATACAGTCATCACAACACGTACCTTCACAGAGCTTCTAGGGAGATCGTCTCACCACCGTAGCTGTCAATCTGATCAAAAGAAGTGTTCAATGGCATTAAAATGAGAAAAAACGCGGCTGAATCTGTTAATCCATAGGTTTTTAACGTCTATGTATAAAAAAATGATTGAATTTATAATCCATAATTCCATTTTATGTAAAAAGCGGAGAGCAAATGCTAGCTGCTAATGGTAGCCACCACAGCTAGCTGCTGCTTCTGCTAGGCTATGCAGCAGTCTCAGTGAGATATAAATATATAAATATCTTTGCGTTTTGGACTAACTTAAAAATATTCCCATGCTTTTGAAGACCTAGGGCGAGATGTTTTCGTTTGGGGGCTTCGTGCGCAATCCTGTGAGGAGGAGGTGGTAGCCGTTTCAGTCTCCATTGTGTTTGAAGTGCGATTGCGAACTGCATGTTGCTTTGGGTGACCCACGTGTGTGTAGCGACGCGTCGACGCGGAAATATGTCGTCGACGACATTTTGAAGTCGACGCATCGACGTCGTCGACGCGTCGCTACAGCACTACGTAAAATACATAACAACGGTCCTCTCCACCCAGCCAGTCTGACGGCGATCAGAAGCTAGCCTAGTTCTACCTGCTCAGGCTAGCCTGCTCTGGCCACCACCGGTGCTCCTCTGCGGCAAACTTCTTCAACTTCCACCATCTCTCCTCAGTGCTGTCCGTCCTTGAGTCGCTTCCTGGACAGGCTGCCTGCTGTCCTGGTTCATCTCTATTCTTGGCTGATAGCGCATTCTCCGCTGCCGATCCGCGACCACAGCTAACACTGTGCTAACGTTAGCATCATACCATCGTGATGCTTCGTTACTCTGCCTCGCAACTTTTTAGGATCAACCACGTCACTACACCCCCTCTATGTCTGACAGTCATTGAATACCTCGGGCTGTTACGAGTTGGCAGACCCAGGTACAGTGGGGCAAAAAAGTATTTAGTCAGCCACCAATTGTGCAAGTTCTCCCATTTAAAAAGATGAGAGAGGCCTGTCATTTTCATCCTAGGTATACCTCAACTATGAGAGACAAAATGAGAAGAAAAAAAATCCAGAAAATCACATTGTCTGATTTTTAAAGAATTTATTTGCACATTATGGTGGGAAATAAGGTCAATAACAAAAGTTCATCTCAATACTTTGTTATATACCCTTTGTTGGCAATGACAGAGGTCAAACGTTTTCTGTAAGTCTTTACAAGGTTTTCACACACTGTTGCTGGTATTTTGGCCCATTCCTCCATGCAGATCTCCTCTAGAGCAGTGATGTTTTGGGGCTGTCGCTGGGCAACACAGACTTTCCAAAGATTTTCTATGGGGTTGAGATCTGGAGACTGGCTAGGCCACTCCAGGACCTTGAAATGCTTCTTACGAAGCCACTCCTTCGTTGCCCGGGCGGTGTGTGTGGGATCATTTGTCATGCTGAAAGACCCAGCCACGTTTCATCTTCAATGCCCTTGCTGATGGAAGGTGGTTGTCACTCAAAATCTCACAATACATGGCCCCATTCATTCTTTCCTTTACACGGATCAGTGGTCCTGGTCCCTTTGCAGAAAAACAGCCCCAAAGCATGATGTTTCCACCCCCATGTTTCACAGTAGGTATGGTGTTCTTTGGATGCAACTCAGCATTCTTTCTCCTCCAAACACATCTAGTTGAGTTTTTACCAAAAAGTTCTATTTTGGTTTCATCTGACCATATGACATTCTCCCAATCCTCTTCTGGATCATCTAAATGCTCTCTAGCAAACTTCAGACGGGCCTGGACATGTACTGGCTTAAGCAGGGGGACACTGCAGGATTTGAGTCCCTGGCGGCATAGTGTGTTACTGATGGTCCCAGCTCTCTGCAGGTCATTGACTAGGTCCCCCCGTGTGGTTCTGGGATTTTTGCTCACCGTTCTTGTGATCATTTTGATCCCACGGGGTGAGATCTTGCATGGAGCCCCAGATCGAGGGAGATTATCAGTGGTCTTTTATGTCTTCCATTTTCTAATAATTGCTCCCACAGTTGATTTCTTCACACCAAGCTGCTTATTGCAGATTCAGTCTTCCCAGCCTGGTGCAGGTCTACAATTGTGTTTCTGGTGTCCTTTGACAGCTCTTTGGTCTTGGCCATAGTGGAGTTTGGAGTGTGACTGTTTGAGGTTGTGGACAGGTGTCTTTAATACTGATAACGAGTTCAAAGAGGTGCCATTAATACAGTTAACAAGTGGAGGACAGAGGAGGCTCTTAAAGAAGAAGTTACAGGTCTGTGAGAGCCAGAAATCTTGTTTGTTTGTAGGTGATCAAATGCTTATTTTACCGAGGAATTTACCAATTAATTCATTAAAAATCCTACAATGTGATTTCCTGGATTCTTTCCCCCATTCTGTCTCTCATAGTTGAAGTGTACATGGATGAAAATTACAGGCCTCTCTCATCTTTTTAAGTGGGAGAACGTGCACAATTGGTGGCTGACTAATTACTTTTTTGCCCCATTGTATGTCCATAGAGGTTCCAAACGTGGGTTTGTTTACACCGGCTCAGCTGACACTATCCCAACTGTGTGGTCCCGGCGCCCCGTCACCGCCCACCTACGTCATCACAACAAACCACACATGTGCAGTATTAACCTGAAGCCCTTGGCCTGTGTTGATGGCATCACTGTTTTACCAGCCATTGCAACATATAACAACTCCCCCACATTCATGTTGTTAAATACCCGCTCCCTTAACAACAAAGCATCACTTATTAATGAAATCATCATTGATAGGAAATTGGATTTTCTCTGCCTCACTGAGACATGGCAAAACCAACAGGACTTCCTCACACTCAACCTAGCCACCCCCCCCCAGGTTATGCTTATCTCCAACAGCCCCGCTCCATTGGTCGTGGTGGTGGGCTGGCAGTCATCCACAGAGCAGATATCCCTGTCAAACAGCTGCTTGTGACGAATAAAATCTCACTTGAGTGCATTACAGTGGCTGCCCCCTCAAAGCAGCAGGTCGTCCTCATTTACCGCCCCCCCAAACCTTCCACCTCATTCATGTCTGAGTTGTCTGAGCTTCTCACCTCAATCTGCTCCATGTCCCCTTCCACACTACTGCTAGGTGATTTTAACATCCACGTGGACTCCAGCACCTGCACCTTTGCCGCTGAGTTTCTGTCACTATTGGAGTGCTTTAACATCACGCAGCATGTCCAAGGTCCCACCCACACTAAGGGCCACACCTTGGACTTAGTGTGCTCAGTGGGCACCGAACCTACCCATCTCCAGGTTTTAGATCTCGCTGTTGCCGACCATCATGCCATCTTGTTTTCTCTACCTATTGCCCTGCCGTTGCAGCGCTCAAAACGCACCATCACTTTCAGGAACATCAAGTCAGTGAGTGCACCTGGCCTACACACCATGGTAGCATCCCATCTCGCCCCCTATCCCCCTAATACCCCAGTTGATGACCTTGTAGCCTGTTACAACACTGCCCTAGCGCTCACCCTCGATGCTCTGGCCCCTCTCAAAACCCGTACCGTCTCCTACACCTGTCCTGCCCCACGGTTCACTGCAGAACTCCGCTCCATGAAGGCTGCTTGTCGCCGGCTTGAGAGACTCATTAGAGGAACTGGTCTCACTGTCCACCGTGAGGCATACAAGGACCATGTAAGGGCCTACAAGGAGGCGCTCACCCGGACCAAAGCTCAATACTATTCAACCATAATCCACGACCAACAACATCAACCAAGAAAACTTTTTCCAACAATAAATAGTTTACTCCGCCCCATTGCTGCCCCACAACCTCCTGGTGCTCGTGACCTCTGCTTGGACTTCCTGGATTTCTTCCAGGCCAAAGTGAATTCCATCCACTTACAGCTTAGCACACCTGCCCCCCCTGCTCCTCACACAGCTCGTACTCCAAGCGCCGCTGCTCCAACTGCACGCTCCTCATACTGCCACCTCTCTGCTTTCGCCCCTGTGGATGCTGTCCAGGTGGCTAAACTGGTCTCTAAGGCCAAGCCCTCCACCTGCTCTCTGGACCCCATGCCCACTGTCCTAGTAAAGGCAACATTACACACTGTTCTGCCCACCATCGTGGACATCATTAACTCCTCCCTGCTAACTGGCATCTACCCGACATCCTTCAAAACCGACTCAGTCACCCCCATTCTGAAGAAACCCGGACTTGACCCAACTGACCTCAACAACTACCGGCCAATCTCCAACCTTCCCTTCCTTAGTAAAATCTTGGAAAGAGCAGTCGCCGACCAACTCCACCATCACATGTCCAACCATGAGCTCTATGAACCCTTTCAATCTGCCTACCGGACCCACCACAGCACCGAGACTGCCCTGATCAAAATCACCAATGACCTCCTCATCGCAGCTGACTCAGGCTCCATCACTACACTAATTCTCCTTGACCTCTCTGCAGCCTTTGACACCATCTCCCATAATATCCTCCTCACCCGCCTGTCTGAACTCCTTGGCCTCACTGACTCCGCCCTCTCCTTCTTCCACTCATACCTCTCGGACCGGACACAGTTTGTCACACACACTGGCTGCAGCTCCCCCTGTGCCTCTGTCAACCATGGAGTCCCCCAAGGCTCTGTGCTCAGTCCCCTTCTATTCACAATATACATCCTTCCGATTGGTGATATCATCCGCAGCCATGGTCTCTGTTTCCACTCCTATTCCGACGACACCCAACTGTACATCAGCACAAAACCTTCGGCCCATCTCCCCCCTCAGTCACTAATTAACTGCCTACACGAAATTAAAACCTGGATGACCACCAACCTACACAAACTAAACAGTGATAAAACTGAGCTCATGGTTGTGGCCCCCAAGGCACTGCTTGGGAAGGTTGGAGATCTGCTCCTCAACATCGACGGTTCCATCATCTCCCCATCCCCTCAGGTCCGCAACCTTGGTGTTGCCTTGGATTCAACCCTCTCATTTCAAAACCACATCAAATCCGTTTCAAAATCAGCCTTCTTCCACCTCAGAAATATTTCAAGACTCCGGCCATCACTGTCCGATTCTGTTGCTGAGAAGCTGATACATTGTTTCATTACCTCACGCCTGGACTATTGTAACGGACTCCTGTCCGGGGTTCCCAGCAAAACCCTGAACATGCTCCAGTACATACAGAACTCAGCTGCCAGGGTTCTCACACGCACCAAGCCCTGGGAGCACATCACCCCCACTCTATTCAACCTCCACTGGCTCCCGGTCAAGTCCTGCATTACCTACAAACTCCTCATCCTCACCTACAAATCCCTCCATGCCCTCTCCCCGCAGTACCTCACAGATCTCCTTCACCCATACATCCCGTCCCGCACCCTTCGATCCTCAGACTCCGGCCTGCTCTCCATTCCCCATTCACGCCTCCGCACCTTCGGGGACCGTTCCTTCAGTGTTGCTGCCCCCACCCTCTGGAACTCCCTCCCTGCAGAAATCCGCAACGCCCCTTCTCTCAACATTTTCAAATCAACCCTGAAAACTCATCTGTTCAACATCGCCTTCCAACAATAACTCACTCCCCCCCACTTACACTTCCATTTCTGCCCCGTTTTATATTTATGTTTTTTTTATGTTTTATGTCTTGTCCTTGTATGTTTCTTTGTAAAGCGACCTTGAGGTTATGAAAGGCGCTACATTTAATTAAAAGTTGTTTAGTGGGAATGCTGTTTACAGCATTCCAACTAACTGTTCTTCTACGGACGAATTTTTATTATTATTATTATTATAGCCCTCTTCTCCTCCCGCATTGAACATCGCAGAAACTCCGTTCAAACATCAAAACGTTCAGCTCGGTCGGAAATCGATGGCTATTACTTTTCTCATTCATAACTTTCATAATTCCAGAGATACATCCCATAATACATCAAATGTTTAACATTGAAGTCAATGGAGGAAATCTTCAGACTTCAACAAATCTTCATGCGACTTCAACTGCTAACTGTTCATTCATACTTTCACTCAGAAACCTCATTCCAACTTTAAAATGTTACACATCTTTCTGACATTATTCGTTGAAAACAACTTTTAAATCTGATTTTTACTTTTAGAGATATTAACATTTGTTCAGACCTTGTTTTAGAGGTTTTCTTCACATTTTAACATTAACTAGAGTGCGTGATGTCACAGCTAGAGGGTAAGAAATCTTGAAATGGGCCATCATATATATATATATATATTTTTTTTTCATGATAAACGTAGGAAAACATCTCGTAGCTTGAAAAATGACAAATAATTAAGCAAAAATAATTCAACAAAATGCCTCTTGAGGGCATGAAGTGACAAAAGCTTTCAAAATTCCTCCATTGAAGCCCATTGTAATTTCAGGCAGATATTTCCTCACGGTAGCAGCCGCACACCTTTAGTTAAACTGCCAAAAAGGCCACATTATTAACCCAAAACTACACAACAATTACACTTCAGATACTCAACTTCCTTGACATGCTTCACGTTTTGAAATTTCACAGATATCTGTTACGGTTCTTCCACAAAACGTTCACATGTAAGAGGTTCATCTCTCATTCAGAACAATGGAAACCTGTGATCTCTACAGAGCTCGTTAGCTCAACTATAAACACCTGTGTAATGGAACACGATGATGTCATCACTCCACCTGACATGCAGCAGACTTCAACAGTCCAGCTGTGAAGACGATTCGGGACAGTCTTGAGATTTCTTCAAATGCCGTTGCCATGGCAACACAATGCTCGCCTTGAAACCAAGCGGCAAACTGTGGGGTAGAGCCGGGAAGCCAATACGGAAGTGCCACACACTGCAGTTCATATATTGGCCGATAGGCGATGGCTGCAGAAAGGAGCAATTTCCATAGACCCCCATGTTAAAATGCCCAACTTTACAGCAGAAAAAAACATGTTTCTACCCCTGGCTCCATACATTTTATTATCGATATAGTTAGATTCCACCTTCATAATTATGGATCTGTGAGTGAATTGTTTTCTAACGCGACCCTTTTATTTATATTAGGTCTTAAAGTTTGTGCATAAATTAGGGCGTGGTCACATTGAGTGACGGCTCTGTCAAGTGCCTGCCACTGTTAGCTTCTTGTCTCTCTGCTAGCTGCTCCGTGAAGCTAGCTACAGGGACTCTGCCTGCTCAGCTCATCCAGGAAACACAACTTGTAGCCGGCCGTGGTTGTTTGTTCTTCATGCTTATATATCGGACTATTGTGACTCGCTCTGCGGTTAAAACAGACGGTGCATGAATGCGGTTTTGCGGTAAGTGAAATTCTAGTGCTTTATTTATGTGTTAATGATTTTAATCAGCTACGTAATGAATGGTAAGGCTTGGGTTAGCATGTAAGCTAGTGGTAGCTACATCGGTGCTAACAATTGTAATCGTAGCCTACAAGTTAAAATCATAGACTGTATATATAAAGGTTAAAACGAAATAGACAAGTGTTAAGTGGGATAATACTGTAGAACAAACGGCTTCTGTTTTAGGTTGATAAAATAAGGTTACATCCTTGTAACTTAGAGATATTTTATTATGTAGGTAGAACTGTATGCATCTAAGGTTAATTTAAATTGGCTATGCTCAAGTATGTAGACAAGCTAATGTCGAAGTAGTGTATGTGAAATCAACCTCACAATAAGATGTGTGTATATTACAATTATTAATGTCATATTTCAAGATGATTACTTAGATATTACAATATGGTTGGTTGAGCTGGAGTTCATTATTGAGCTTACACGTTAACGTCACAGTCATCTGAAGAACGAACCCAAACCTTGTTGTTTTTATTAATTGCATTACCAAATGGGTATCAAATAAACAGTAAGCATTGGTAACACAACTTCCAAAGTTACAGTAAAATAAAAAAGGACTCGGACAATACACAATCCAACATGTTCAACAGAAGAGAATCAGTTATATTGTTTGTACACATGGTACTTTACATATATATCTGTTTGTTTAAGGTGTCCAGGTGATGCAGACAGGCTGGACCAGAGAGTGAGAGACAGAACTGGACTCCTCACAGCAGTGAACTTCAGCTCAGGTACAAAGACTCTTTTTTCATACTGTACAAAGAATCAAGAAATATATTGGTTTAAATGAATGAAGTATTGACTTGAATACACTGATATGCATTCCATTAAACAATACTAAATACTAGATCACCTACACATCAGTTAAGTTGAGGGTTTTTTCAATGCAAAAAGTTACATTTAGATATTTAGCAATATGACGTCGTCAGCTTTCTAATTTAATGTATTGAAGGCAAAGATATTTAACACATAGTGAGAACTGCTACTATTTATCTCTCAATATTGTCTGTAAAAAACGTGGTAAAAGTGATTCTTTCAGTGAGACAACAGAGCAAGCTTCTACAGTTGCACTACGTTTTGATAACAGTTAAATATTATTTGATAATAACATATATTTCAATGTTGATGAACTTCATACTGTTCATTCATAATCTGATTGTCTTTGTAGCTCATTGTTGAAATAAAAAAAAACATTACAATTACAAAATAATTATATCTACAGCCCCTAAACACACAAACACACCGCTTTCATAAATAACACACTTGTTCTGCAATAATATGTTTTATGTTTCCTGTCATTTTTGTTAGGAAAAGACATGCCTGAAAGACAGGACATTTTCTCCTTCTCTGAGGGTCAAGAAGAACATCCAAGAGGAACATTAAAAGCTGATGTTATGAGATTTTAAGACCAGTACAGGACATTCACTAAGAAACTACTTTTAGCATTTTCAGTAAGAATAATAGACGAAAGGAGTGCAAATACAAATACAATTTATTGAAATATGAACCAAAAGTTAATCAAATGTTTTAAATATAAAGCACATATGGACAGAAGGTGTAAACCTATTAAATGTATTAAACACATTTAGTCAAATAAAGTGACCGACTAGGCCTGTGCGGTTGGTATCAGCTGTGCCCAGCATGGGCTCCTCCATCAGGCCTGGTCCTCCTCGCTGAGGGAAGACCCTCAGTCCTCCTCGCTGAGGAAAGACCCTCAGTCCTCTCCAAACCAACAGACAGGACGTCCATCACACGGAGGTTTCTCCCTGAAGTCTATGCAGCTCTCTGGACACCAGGCTGTCTCAATCCGTCCACACTGAATATGAGATTGGGAAAATGAAAATAATAAATGCTTTACAATAAGAAACATAAAGTTGACTGTTGAGTTGCTCAGTTTTTTTAGATTGTCAATACTATTACTGTATAACTAATATCTCAGGTTAAGAGGCACATTCAAATAAAGATTGGTCTTTAAATACATTTTGTCTTTTGAATTGTTTGTCTAAAGTCAAGGATCTATAACTGGTACTTAGTTTTAATGATACAGTCTGGTTATTATGCTGTTTGGAGGAGGCCTCACAGGTAAGAGCGCTAACTAGATACCATCACATGTACCTTAGCTTGACTTAAATGTATTAAACGTATAGTTAAGTGATATCAAAATATAAATAACTAATGTCATGCAAACATATTAATATTTGCTTGATTCCAGTGTTGAATTTAGTACAATTGCATACAAACGTTAAGGGATTTTAAGATTCTGAAGTATTATGTTAAAAGCTCAATAACTTAGATTATTATTTATAGTTTTGCTGAATAGTTTCATGTCCGCTTACCTTAGAAACGTAAAATGTGACGGCAGCGTGCAGATGGGGAGCATGTTAGCTTAGCTTGGTAGCTTCAGCTAGCTCTGGAACTTCCAGCTCGGTGGCAGCAGGTCCCGCCTCTTTGCCCTTATTTGGAGCAGGCTGGGGAAGGCGGGAGTTGAACTCTGGCGTCACTGTCGAGCCGTTAGTAGCCGACTCCGCCTACTAAGGGCTTCACGGCAACTCTGCAGAATCCTATGGGTGACGTCACGGACCCTACGTCCATTTATATATACAGTCTATGCTTGAAACACGGTTTTCTCATAACTTCAGTGAAAATACTCCAAACAGCCCAGAACTTCACAGGTTTGATAACGATGCAGCCATCAACGCATCTAAGGGTATTATGGGGTGTCATCAAATGTCGTCGCCATGGCGACAGACCACTCGCCATGAAACACGATGAGGCTGTAAGTCCAATCGACACGGTCCAATCGTCCCTTGTATATCACCGGTCCATGCCTCAACAGCTCTATGCCAAATCTGAGATCTCACCATATGCCGTTTCCATGGAAACGCATCCCTCGCCATAAAATATGATGTCACTGTAACTCCTATGCAAATGTTCAAAGAGTGCTCAAACTTCACATGTGTGCTAACAGTCCAGCCGTTTAGACATCTACGTGACGGTTTTGAGAATTCTTCAAATGCCGTTGGTATGGCAACACGGTTTTCTCATAACTTCAGTGAAAATACTCCAAACAGCCCAAAACTTCCCAGGTCTGGTAACGATGCAGCCATCAACGCATCTAATCGTATTATGGTGTGTCATCAAATGCCGTTGCCATGGCGACAGATCACTCGCCATGAAACAGGATGTCGCTGTAAGTCCAATGGACACGGTCCAGTCGTCCCCCAATCTTCACTTGTATATCACCGGTCCATGCCTCAAGAGCTCTACGCCAAATCTGAGATCTCACCATATGCCGTTTCCATGGAAACACATCCCTCGCCATAAAACATGATGTCGCTATAACTCCTATGAAAATGTTCAAAAAGTGCTCAAGTGTGCTAACAGTCCAGCCTTGAAGACACCTACGGGACGATTTTGAGATTTCTTCAATTGCCGTTACCATAGCAACAAAATGCTCGCCTGGAAACACGGTTTTCTCATAACTTCAGTGAAAATACTCCAAACAGCCCAAGACTTTACAGGTTTGGTAACGATGCAGCCATCAACGCATCTAAGCGTATTATGGGGTGTCATCAAATGCCGTTGCCATGGCGACAGATCATTCGCCATCAAGTTAGTTCAGAAGTTTGCGGTTCAAATATTCTGCTGCTTTTCCAAGCCTTTTTACTTTATTTTCTTCTCTCATCACACATTCAAGCACCCTGTATTCATGTATCATTTCAATCTAAATTCTTCACTTTCTTCTTACACATTTCATTTTAATATAAATTCTTCACTTTCTTCTTACACATTTCATTTTAATATAAATTCTTCGCTTTCTTCTTACACATTTCATTTTAATCTAAATGATTCACTTTCTTCTTACACATTACATTTCAGCATAGCAGTTTAGCGTCAGCTTTTCAGCATAAAGCATTCCCACTAGCAATTTCTTCAGGAATTGCATTCTCTAGTTATTATTATTATTACCTCCCGCACAAGCTCCGGCTCCTTCCCCCCCCAGAGAGGTCCCCAAAGCCAGCTTCTGTCGCCCGGGTCTGGTCCGTCGAGACCCTCTGCTTTCACTGCCGCCCTTCTGGCAGCGCCCGACCCCATCGCTGTTTCCCGTAGGTGGTGGGGTGGTGGACGGAGAAGCGGAGGTGTTGCCCACGTTGCCTTTTTAGCTGTGCAAGCCCGGCCACCAGACGCTCGCCGACGAGTCCTCCTGCTGGGCCTGGCTCCAGAAGGGGACCCCGGGATTCCTCCGGGCCGGGTATCCTCACTTCTTGGTTTTTCTTTCATGAGGTCTTTTGAACCAATCTTAGTCTGGCCCCTTGCCTGAGACCAATTTGCCATGGGAGACCCTACCAGGAACACAAGGTTCCAGACAACACAGCCCCCAGGTTCATCAGGGCACACAAACCTCTCTACCACGGTAAGGTGCTGGTTCTTCAGAGAGGTGATGCAGCTGTGCGGCCATGAAAACCCATGAAGCTCCCACAGTTCTGGTGCTGATATCAATGCCAGAGCTGGAACTCTGCAGTTATTGAGTGAGCAGAGCTTTGGCCACTTTACCCACTATGCGCCTCAGCACTCGGCGACCCTGCTCTGGAACTTTACGTGGTCTGCCACTTCCTGGCTGAGTTGCTGTGGTTCCTAAATGTTTCCATTTAGAACGACACCATTCTTTCACAAATGTTTGTAAAGGCACACTGCATGGCTAGGTGCTTGATAGTATACACCTATGGCAATGGGACTGACTGAAACACCTGAATTCAATGATTAAGAAGAGTGTCCCAATACCTTTTGTCTATATAGTGCAGGGGTCAGCAACCTTTTTGATTTGAACATATCCTCATATCCTTATGAAAACATTCACACCTGAGTTGAAATCACTAATCACCAATGATGATTAAGCACCAAACTTCAGCAATAAACAGCAAATGTCAAAACGGTGTGAATTAAATGTAACAAACAGAAACATGAGCACCATGTATGCTCCCATCCATATGAAAGCATCCACATCCGATTTATCCCACAACAGGCAGGCAAGTTGAGTTCTCTGACGTGCTCTGGAACTTTAATTGATTAAAAAAGAGCAGCGTACAGCTTCACAGGGACTAAGACTAAGTTAACACCAAGCGGCAAACTCTGGGGCAAAGCCGTGAAGCCAATAAGGAAGTGCCACAAACTGCAGTTCATCTAGTGGCTGGTAGTAGGAGACTGCAGAAGGGAGCAATTAAAATTAACCCCCATGTTAAAAGGCCAAACTTTAGAGCAGAAATAAACATGTTTCCAGCGTGGTTCAAATAACCATATTCTCTATAGTTAGATTCCCACTTCATGACAACTGTGAGGGGGGTGAATTGTTTCGCAACTAATTTGTTTATGTTATATTAAGCCTTAAAGTGATGCATACATTAGGGCGGGGTCACCTTGATTGACAGGTATGTCCAGTGTCTGCTGTTGTTAGCTTCCTGTCTCTCTGCTAGCAGCTCCGTGATGCTACAGGGGCTCAGCCTGCTCAACTCATCCGGGGAACATAACTTGAACTCGGCCGTGTTTGTTGTGCTGGTGCCTTGTGGACATTCTTCATGCTTATATCAGACTATTGTGACTCGCTCTGCGGTTAAAACAGACGGTGCATGATTAGCTTTAAATCTATAGATGAATTCAGACATGGTAGTAAAACGAACACCATTTATATGTGTTTCTTGGAAGTTTTATTTCCATTAGAGTGAAAGAAAACTTGGAAGCAAAATAGACCAAAATAACAAGTAGGCTACATGAAAAAACGATCTTTTTGCCTGTAATGTCCTTAAACAGTAACTTCTTCATGTTGATTGTTGGCTGCTCATTTAATAACTACTAAATGAGCAGCTATTAATGTACTAGTTTGTTGTCTGCTCTTGTGCTTAGTGAACACTAAAGAAGACCATTGTCTTAGCTGATTATACCTGTCAATCTTTGGTTGCCATCAGTGGCAACCAGTTTTTAACATAAAGAAACAAGCAGGGTGCGAACTGGAGGGGAGCAGGGGGAGCTATAGCTCCCCTAGTGGTGACATGAGCTCCCCTGGGAACATGGTTTGTGAAATGTGGGGGGAGCTCTCTAAAATATTGATATGATGACCAAATAAATTCCATTTTGGGCATGTTTTTTTTTTCAAAGGTGTAAAATAAGTGAAATAAAATTATATTTAGAGTTTATGATTCATGAAAAAAGTGTAGCCTGCTTGCACACTGCCCGCAGCTCCACCCACTACCCACTCACTCGCAAGTTCGTTTAGTTAGCACTGCATGTTTACCAGGCATTGTTGCTGCTGCTGACATGTCGAAAAGAAAAAAACAACTTACCTTGGGCAATTTCCTTAAAAAGACGGCCAAACAACCTGATCAAGAAGACCAACCGAATGTAGCTGGTGGTAGCACATCGTACGTTGTGACTGCTGCTACAACAGAACCGAGAGAGGAGGGAGCTAACGTCAATGCTAGTGCTAACTTGACAGCTAACGTTACCTTGGGGGCTGAACAGACACAAGAAGACGAGCCGTTGTGTTGTGTGTGTGGCGTCGCGTCTCTCCAGGCAGTGAGAGGGTTGTGTTGTGCTATAGCTGTATTATTAATATTAATATTGTTCATGGTTGGTGCCGCTGGCTGCTCTTATCGCGTGTGTTCGGCTCTGTGTAGGCTACAGCCATAATAGGCTATAGCCCATGTGAAACAATGTAGCCTGTTTTTGAGTTATTTTAAGTTGATTTAATTAAACAGTCAAACATTACATTGGTGGTCCGTGGATTATTTATTATCAAGTTGATAGAAGTTTGCGTTTGTATACATGCTCGGGAAATCTGTTGACATGAACATGATCCATCGGGACGTTTCATGTAAATGTAGACCTGTGGCACCACCCCGTGTGCAACAGATGTTCTCTTTATAATAGGCCTATGTCTGTGCTGTTGCTATTAATGCACGGTTCAGCATTTCCCCCCCCCCCCCGCGAAAAAAAAAAAAAATCCCGGCTCCCCCGGAGACCGTGGTATAGTTCGCACACTGGAAACAAGGACAGCAAACAGCTAAATGTGCACCCCAAAATAGATAAATGTTAATTATTTGTTGTATTAAGAGTGATATTTAATTATTGTTGTGACCAGTCGGAACCTGATACTTAAGTTGCACGTGCATTGGTGTGATTACGGAGCCAGAAGCCGATGCACGTTTACTCGCGTGCGCCGTGTGCCGTGTGTTTGTTTTACAAAAAAATGGCAAACCAAATTAAGTTGTTTGACTGTGGGGTAAAAGGTTCGGCCAACCCGTCAACATCTCAAACTAATGTTCACAGGGATTCAACTGATAAAGCAAAAGGTGAACCCGAACGAAAAGTTCACACCTATGGGTCAGATGCATGTGTTTATTTGTAATGTGTGTGTGTATACAATGGAGCGGACAACTGAATTTCCTCTTGGGGTTTAATAAAGAATCCTCTTTAAAATAAAATAACTCCAAATGTAAGTTGATGGGCAAAAATATGTATTGGCCCAGTCATCACTTGACTGGAACCGAAGTTGCAAAACCACAGTTTGGGCACTATCAAAATGTGCCTGAACACCCGGGGCACGTCATGGGGGCCTTGCTAACAACCACAGTATACTACAACACAGCGAACATGCCTAGTAACATTTCACGAAAATAAAAATATAGGTAAAGTAAATTTAAGTATTTCACTGGTTATGACATTTGGATAAAAATAAATGAGAACAAATGCAACAATTAGTATACTTTAAACGTAAGATGTAGTCAAGTCTTGAAGATTTCAAAGGTTTTACTGTCTGTGTGAACTTTGATAAACTATTGATATTACCAAATTATTTATCCATTTCAAATCATTCAGAAACAATGTAGGTTCATAAAGAAACCATAAGCCATGTCATTTATATTGCCAAAATGTAGCCTTGGCCTTACCTGAGAAACATTCCTAGTTTGCAGGCGAGCAGAAAGCCCGCCACAGAGAGCCTCTTCTTCCTCATGTTGGTCCGGAGGGGCGAACCTCTGCTCTCCTCTCGGCTCGAGGCTTTCAGCACCACGAATAGAGCTCTAGCTCCAGCTGTTCTCAAACAACACGCGGAGGGCAACTGATACAAAACATACCATAGTAACAAGAACTCTCCAAACTCAATGTGTTCGGTTAACTAGTACGAAAACAGCAGTGAAGCTAGGCATTCTTCAGAACACATTTAACTGGAGAAGAGAATGCGGACGCCAGCTGTTCACGCGCTGCTCTGGGCTCGCTGTGTGCCCTCAGAGCGCGGGGACAGAGGTCCGCCCGCCACTCCGGTTCGGCATGACTGGCAGACAGCTCAACCAATCGGCTCCAGTGTTGTTACAGTTCCAGCTGAATCTCATCTGAAATTAAAAGCCCAGCGAGCTGCATCAAATGTAACACCCACCCATGCATTATTATGCCCTTTTGCTGTGTGTGTGTGTGTGTGTGTGTGTGTGTGTGTGTTTGTGCGCGTGCGTGCGTGTGTCCCATTATAGCTCAGCATCCTGCCATCCTCCCCGTTTTCTTTCCCTTTTTCTTCTCCTCTCTGTTTCTTTCTCCATCTGTCTCCTGCTCTACGTTATTCTGCTCTGTTAGGCAGGATCGCATAGAGTCGCATGTGGTTGTGATTCCCGGCTGTAAATTAGCCTATGATGATGACAGTTTGCCATATGTGGCCAAAGTTGGCGTGGTAGAGTGGAGATGCTGATTAAAGTTCTGATTTACATCAAGAGCAGCCTGAGGCAAGAATGAATAGCATCCAGTCCTCACTAGAGTGTCCATGTGCTGGCTCTGTTCCAGCACTTTCATATGTATTACACTATGACAAAGTGTTGACTTTAAACCGTAAGGATTTTGACATTTATATTAGGTGAACAAGGTGAGGCCCAATGTGATTAAACCCCCCTTGGAAGTATTTATATTAAGAGCTACAATTTGTACACACTTAATCAGTTATAATTTTAATCAGCAGCTCCTAAATTGTTTATAGGGTCAAAATAAGTAAACATACACATAACAGACTTTTTATAGGAGCAGTTTTACTCTACATCTGTATAATTTCCTGAAAAAATTACACAAAAGCTGATGTCATGTCACGAGTAATGTGATACAATACAATTGTAATAGTTGTTTATACAAATACAATCAAAATAAAGTTTCTACATATATTATGTGCAATAAAGTTTGTAAATCCGTGTTTACACTTCTGTTTAATATTATTTGAAGATATTTTTGATTCCTAAAACATGTTGAATGAAGCATTTATCGAGAACGAATTTCCACGATATATTTGTGTGAGCTAATCGGGGGGTTATGTGTACATGTATAATCTGTTAATGTGAAACACCTTCAACAAATGCAAAAAAAATACCTGAAAAAAAGAAATCACGCAAATACAAAAAAAATAATAATATCAAATATATTTACATCTCTTTCTTAAACTCTAAGCACTGATTATTGAGACAAACTTTCTGTTTGTATTACTGGGCTATTTTCAAATAGCACAGGATGGCCTGACACTAACTTCAGGGTTAACTCTGAGTTAGTGAGGTAACTTGAGGGTTAACTCTGAGTTCTATTTGTTAAGAACCTTACAGACACTTGGACTCAAACGCACGACTCAAAAGAGAGTTTGTTCAAAAAAAGTATTTACTTTGTAAAAGTATAAAGTTCAAACAAAAAATCACTCCTGAGAGGCAAAACATAGTAAAGCAAATTACAAACTAAATACAATTGACTATGGTCACAAAATACATTAATCTCTTGGCGAGACAAGCTGGCTCTCTAAATGGCACAAGGCACAAGACGAACTGGCACAGGACAAAGGGAGACAGGACTATTTATACATGAGGTAAGGGGGAACAGGTGGAAACAATCAGGGGCGGGGCAGACGCTGACGATGGCGGGAAAACACACAAAGGGAGGAAGTAAGGGGGCCTGAAATGAGAGACAAGAGGTAAGTACAAAATAAAATAGGAAGTGCAATGACAAGACTAGACAGGTGAACAAAAAATACTTGACTAAACATAAATCTAACCTGGGCTATGAACTAAATGTGAAACAATAACATGAACCTGATTAACATGACAAACAATTTAGCAGACATGACGGGATGTTACACTATTTCGTCCCTACTGACCGCCAGAGGCGGTGCTTTAAGCACTGGATATGTCCATCGCGCGCATGCGCAGCTCGAGCCAATAACAACAAAGTCACCTGTGACCCACCTGCGCGAGGGTACCGTGGCTACATTTTTGTAGCCTACAGCATTCAGGTTTGAATGTTTGATCTGAGGGATTGCTCTGCAAGCAGCTGGCCGCGTGCAGCTTCGTGACTGACAGTCGGAGCTACGGGTCGTTAACGCGTCCTCCAGGAGCTGTGGCCGGCTGTGCGCTGTGCAGAGCCTCGACAGACAGGTTGGTGTCAGCTTGTTGCTGGTGATGGCTGTGTCCCCGCACCCTCTCCCAGCCAAGTTGTCCTGATTGCTGTCTTATTTTTTGTTTGGCTTAGACTTTCTGGTGACGACAGTGTTCCCGCTTCCTCTCCCATAAAGTTGCCCTTATGCTCTTTTGAAAGTTCTACTTGTGGCGTTGTGCCCGAGCTATCATTAGCATTTGAGTCCCAGCTTTGGCTGTGTCCCTCATTCAATTTAGTATGGAAAGCCCAGAGTGTCATATTTTAAACCCGTTTTTCGTTTAGATGCAGAGAGTAAGGTAAGTACTTTCTATTTCTTAGAAGCTATTATCTGGTCTTAACATTTGTGTTCTGACTTGGTCGCTTGATTGTTAGCAGCAGCCGCTTGGCTAACACCTTGCTGTTAAGCTTAACTATTAACTCAGCCGGTGAGGGCAGTGCTCCCGCTCCCGTTAACATAGGGTTTGATTGCAGTAGCGCTAGATCGTTGTATTACTGCTCCTAGTACTAGACTCCTAGCACTAGGATGATATGCAGAGAACATCTTCACTGCGGGTGCTGTGTGCTCCGCATGTGCGGTTACTACTGTAACCATGGCCTACGGTTCTATGCGGGCTGTTCTCTTCCTTAGAAGCTAATTATCTGGTCTTAACATTGTGTTCTGACTTGGTTGCTTGATTGCTAACACCTTGCATGTACTGTTAAGCTTAATTATTTAACTCAGCCGGTGAGGGCAGTGCTCTTGCTCCCGCTCCCGGTAAACGCATGGTATGGTTGCAGTAGTGCAACTCCTAGCACTAGGACGATATGCAGAGAACAATCTTCACTGTGTGTGCTGTGTGCTCTGCATGTGTGTCCATTAAGGAGGATTTCATCCTCCCAATATTATATTATCTAGTGGGCAGCCGTTTGGCTGACACTTTTAGGCACCGGCCACAGTTACTACTGTAACTAAGGTTCTAAGCCGTAAGTACTGGCCATAATTACTACTGTAACTACGGTTCCAAGCCGTGTAAGTACCTGCCTTGGCCGCCTCTGGCGGTCAGTGGGGACGAAATGTGAGCATCTGAGGGAGGTTCTCACGGTAAACGCCTGCATGAGCTGTAGCTGCATGCCTCGGGCGCTCAGAGTGGCGAGAATCACTGAGGTGGAACGTCTGGCAGCAGCCAACAGACACCTCTCCTTGTCACATCCTCCTCCAGATCAATTCGGCCGTTCCCGGCGACTTGAGGGAGCAATGGCTATGTGTCCTCCCCCCAATAGAAGGACTAGAAACAGGCTGTCCTCTAAAGTGGATCGGCTAGCTGCCGATAGGGGCATGATGAAGTCGCCTCTTGGCCCTTCAGCCTGGGCCCGGTGTAGGGGCTGCTAGCGGGCCGCCAGCAACACACAGGGCCTATCTCCTAGTGGGCGTGCCCATGGGCGCCATCCCATCCCGCCAGGAGACCATCACCATAGGTGCATGTCTCTCAGGGTGGGGTGCAGTGCGGCAGGGCAGGACCGTTCAGGGTCAGCGGTCTGCCCAGGAGAGTGCGCGCCAGGTCATCGTGCTAGAGCTTCGGGCTGTGCAGCTTGCACTCACGCACTTTCTACCCCAACTGGGGGGCAAGAATGTGCGTGTTCCTTGGGGACAGCATGTATGTTGTTGCTTAGACAACAGTCCCTTCTAGATAGTGGACGTTCTCCTCCGAATTTATGTGGCTGCGATTTCTGCCCGACATGTTCGGGTCGACGGCGCCACAGCGGGGTGCCACAGGTCGGTGTCCCTCTTTATGAGAGGGGCTTTACGGCAGCGTCCCCCTAGCACCCCGAGGGCTCCGGCTTGGGATCTGCCCCTGCTGCCGGATGCCCTATCATCTCCTCCCTTTGAGCCCCTGGCCCAGGTGGGACTTAGGTGGCTGCCCACGAAGGCAGCATTTCTGCTTGCCATAGCCTCAGGGAAGCGAGTCGGGGAGTTGCATGTCCTCTCCATAAACAATACATGCCCGAGGTGGGACTCTCAGGCGTTGCCCTTTGGGCAAATGTGGCATTCCTGCCCAGGGTCCTTCCACAAACTCACTTCAATCAGCCTGCCCAGCTGGCACGCTTTGACATTCAGGAGTATGGCACGTCGAAGTTGCTGTGCCCTGGGGGTGCCCAAAGGGCGTATATCAAGGAGCAACTCTTGATTTTGCCCTGGCGGCACTAAAGGAGGTTATGCCCTCTAACCGGTGGCTGCCCCACTGGGTTGTCGATACCATCTCACAGGCTTACGGGGCCAGTGGCCGCCCCCTGCCATCAGGCTGAAATGCCACTCTACAAGGAGCATCTCAACATCTTGGGCTGCCCTGAGGGTGGTGCCCCTGGAGACCATCTGCGCCGCGGCGTTGTGGGCATCTTCTGGCACATTCTCCAGTTGTCATCAGGTCAATGTCGCCACTCCCCATTCTTTGGGCGTGGTCCTTTTGCCGAGCTCCGCTGTTTCCAGTGGTGAGCAAGGGCTTGGATTCTTCATGACATTGTTGGTATAAGTCATCCAGTGCTTAAAGCACCGCCTCTGGCGGTCAGTAGGGACGAAATAGAACGATAGTTACGGCTGTAACTACGGTTCTATGAGTCCCGGATGACCGCTAGAGTTCACTGTCACTCAGAATTCTTGTGTGCTCGCGAGAAGATTCTGGGAACAGATCCTCTGACGACACCGGCTGATATAGCCGGTGTCACGTGACTTTGTTGTTATTGATACTCGAGCTGCGCATGCGCGCGATGGACATATCCAGTGCTTAAAGCACCGCCTCTGGCGGTTATCCGGGACTCATAACTATCGTTTCCGGTTCCATGACCGATAAAGACGAATTTACAAACTTTTTTTTTACTTGCTCATAATATATGTAGATACTTTATCTCTTTCGACTCCACTTCGAGCGATATAATTACTAACAAATAATTGCTAACAAAGCACTTATATACTAATAAAGGACTGGCTTACCTGAAGCCAGTTGAGTAGCACTTGAAGTTTTTTGGCTCTATGAAACCTGATGTACTTATACGATTCTGTTTTCTTCAAGTTTGTGGTCGAATGCACTTATTGTAAGTCGCTTTGGATAAAAGCCTCAGCTAAATGCAATGTAATGTAATGTAATCTATGACTTCTTATGCTGAACACCTAACCTGCCCTGGAGTTATGTTGAAAGAATACGCCCATTGGCTACAAATCAATATATGATTGGTTGATCAAACTGTCAGTCCAAACGTATGCTCTCATTCAGTGCAACGGCCAGGGGATTCTATCAAGGATATAGAATATCTTGGTTGAAGCATATTCTACCCAGAGACCAAGAAAAATATCTGATTGGTTGCTTTCTTTTCTAACACAAAACCACTGAAATGCGTAGTGCATGGACCGAGAAGGACAAACAAATCAACGTAACACTGTAATATTACAGATCAACAACACAGATACGATTCTCATTTATTCATTTTATATACATTTTATTACATTTTATTTATATCGATTTTTTGTTCATTTTATCTGAGTGTTCATGGGTATTCTCTGAATACCTTGAAGGCCCTGACCGTTCGCCACTGGTTTTAACCACACACCTCTACATACACACACACTTCTACACATACAACCACACATCGAACTGCCCGATTATTCCCCCTATTAGGCAAGGCAAGGCAAAGCAAGGCAAGGCAAGTTTATTTATATAGCACTTTTCAACACAAGGCAATTCAAAGTGCTTTACAAAAAGTGAAAGAGATTAAGAAAATGGCATTTAAAATCAGTCATTAAAAAGAAAAGCTAATAAAATAAACATTAAAAGAAAAAATACATGGATAAAAGTTACAGTGCAGTCAATTAAACATTAAAAGAAAAAAGTACATGGATCAAAGTTACAGTGCAGTCTAAGATATGAACAGTTCAATTAAAAGCAGCGACAAAAAGAAAAGTCTTCAGCCTGGATTTAAAAGTAGTCAGAGTTGCAGCGGACTATATTATCTATAGTCTGTATGTATGTAATAGTCCTATAACTAAAACACCAGTATCAAGTCTATCTTTGGGTATATATTGACATCTCCTCCATATACAAGTCATCCAGTTTTAATTAAACTAATAAATATACTGTAGTGCCGTGAAAAGAGAGTCGGAGGCGGTGTATTAAGAATGGAGTTCCAATCTTTATTATCCATTCTTATCAGAGAGGTTAACACATGCACTGCTCTGCCATGATGAGCTAGCAGTAATGGCAGCTAAAGCTACAGGTGTTCCCCACTAAAGGGTCCGTGTGGCAACACAATAAGCAAGGTGAATTATGGTCCCACATGGTGTCACCACACAAGCCCCCCCAGAATTCAGACATAAACAAAATCAGCATGGCGGGGAGGAACGACACGCCGACCCCCACGACTCCTGAGCACGGGAGTCGGAAAATAAGGGGGCTGCAGGGGGCCTCTGTGCGCATCGTGCCGGATGAACACGTGCTCCGCCGAGCGGAGCTCTGCGTGAACCTGGGACACCTGAGTACCGTGCTGAGTAGTAGGGATCGGAGCAAAGGCCTCAGCGGTGTCCTGCAGGAAAGCCCGCTGGGCCGACGCCGACCAGGGAGCCGATGCGGACCAGGGAGCCGATGCGTTAGGAAGGAAATCCCCTGGAACTCTCAACGGCTGCCCGTAGACCATCTCAGCCGTAGAGCACTGCAGGTCTTCTTTAGGCGCAGTCCTCAGGCCCAGCATCACCCAGGGCAGCTTGTCGACCCAATTCCCGTCCTTAAGGCCGGCTTTGAGGGCCGCCTTCATGGAGCGATGGAAGCGCTCGCAGAGGCCGTTAGCCTGAGGGTGGTAAGCGGTAGTCCTGTGCAGCTTAACCCCCAAACCGCCTGCCCCGGCGTTCCAGAGTTCGGACGTGAACTGAGAGCCCCTGTCTGAGGAAATGTCCGACGGGGTGCCAAAATGACACACCCACGTTGCAATGAAGGCCCGGGCAACGTCCGCGGCCGACGTCGAAACGAGCGGGACCGCCTCCGGCCAACGGGTCGTCCTGTCCACCATGGTGAGGAGGTAGGAAAAGCCCTGAGAGGAGGGCAATGGACCAACCAGGTCAATGTTGACGTGGTCAAACCTCCTCTCAGGCACCAGGAAATGCTCCAAAGGGGCCTTCGTGTGGCGGTGCACCTTCGTGTGGCGGTGCACCTTCGTGTGGCGGTGCACCTTCGTGTGGCGGTGCACCTTAGCGCGCTGACAAGCCATGCACTCACCAGCCCAAGTCCTCACGTCCTTTTTCAGCCCATGCCAGACGAACTTCGCGGCCACCAAGCGCACCGAAGGCTTAACGCCGGGGTGTGACAGTCCGTGCACTGCCTCGAACACAGAGCGCCTCCAGCTGGCGGGAACGACTGGCCGCGACAGGCCTGTGGAGACGTCACACAGGAGGGTAACGCCCGCGTCGCCGAACACCACGTCCTCCAAGCGCAGCCCCGCGCCCTCCACCTTCAGAGCCTGGACGCCGGGGTCTGTGACCTGGTCCGCCGCCATGCGAGTATAGTCCAGGCCCAACTGGACGGCTCCGATGACGACTCTGGAGAGGCAATCTGCAACCAGGTTCGACTTGCCAGCCACGTGCTTAATGTCTGTGGTGAACTCCGATATGTAGGAAAGCTGCCAGACCCAGGAGCTCACGGTCAAAAGCGCTGTACCTGCGTTCTCTGGGCGTCAGCTGGCGGCTGAAAAAGGCGAGCGGCTGCCAAGCGCCCTCCACCCACTGCTCGTGCACCGCGCCGACCGCGTAGTCCGACGCGTCCGTGGTGATGGAGATAGGAGCCGTAGATGATGGGTGTGCCAGCAAAGCCGCCTGAGCCAACGCAGTCTTGACCTCAGCAAAAGCGACGTCCGCCTCTGCCGTCCAGTCGATCGCCTGGACGGGGGTCTTGCCCTTCAATGCTTCATACAGCGGCCGCATGATGTGTGCGGCCCGGGCGATGAAACGGTGGTAGAAGGTCACCATCCCCAGAAACTCACAGAGCGACCGGGCTGTGAGCGGGCGAGGAAAAGCCGCAACAGCCTCCACCTTTGCCGGCAGAGGTGCCGCACCGCCCTTGGTGACGCGGTGCCCCAGGAAATCAATGTCAGACACCCCGAACTGGCACTTTGCAGGATTGATGATTAATCCGTGTTCGTTGAGCCGTGTGAAAAGGGCTCGGAGGTGGGACAGGTGCTCCTGCACTGAAGCGCTGGCGACGAGTATGTCGTCGAGGTAGACAAACACAAATGGCAGGTCCCGCAGCACCGAATCCATCAGGCGCTGGAACATCTGAGCAGCATTCTTGAGTCCAAAAGGCATCCGCAGGAACTCAAAAAGTCCAAAAGGCGTTATCACTGCTGTCTTGGGAATGTCCAGGGGGTGCATGGGCACCTGGTGGTATCCACGCACCAGGTCCACCTTCGAAAACACCTCCGTACCGGCCAGATGCGCCGAAAAGTCCTGAATGTGCGGCACCGGATAGCGGTCAGGCGTAGTGGCGTCGTTGAGTCGGCGGTAATCCCCGCACGGGCGGAACCCACCGTTCGGTTTGGGGACGATGTGCAGGGGGGAAGCCCAAGGACTGTCGGAGCGGCGGACAAAGCCCAGGCGCTCCATGGTTGCGAACCAGCCAGCTTAGAAGGGTTCAACTGCCGGGCCCTGGCGTCGACAGGAGGCCCCTCGGTAGTGACGTGGTGCTCCACGCCATGCTTAGTGGTAAGCGCAGAGAAGGTGGGCAGCGACAGGTCTGGAAACTCGGCCAACAGTCTGAGAAACGTGTCTGCCCCCGACAGCGAGCCCGACAGCTGCTGGTACGCTGCGCTGCCAAGTGTGCACACGAGGGAAGAAAACGTTAAGGCATCAACCAAACGCCTATTCTTAACGTCCATTAAGAGTCCATGAGCACACAAAAAATCCGCTCCGAGGAGGGGAAAATAAATGTCCGCTGTCACAAAATCCCAGCTGAAACGCTGTCCTCCGATGCACAAACACATAGGCCTCACGCCGTACGTGCGAATGGGACCACCGTTAGCCGTCGTCAATCGCGGTCCGTGCCCACCCCGGGTGACGTCTTCACTCGACGCTGGAACTACGCTCCGTTGAGCGCCCGTGTCACACAGAAACAGGCTCCCCGAAACGCTGTCGCTGACGAAGAGGAGCCTGCACGTGCCGCCGACGCTCAGGGCCGCTACTGAGCGCCAGCCCCCCTGTTTCCCGGGGGTTTGTAGCTGCACGGGGCGATGCATTTCTTCGCCATTGTCCCGAAACGTGCGTGGTAAAAGCACTCTCCGGTGTCTCCACGCCGGCTCGATACAGCCGTATCCTGCCTCCGCCACGCTTTCTTGACTGCAGATGGGCCGCTGAGCGTCGCGGCTAACGTCTCTGCACCGGGCTGTTGTGTAGCCAGGAAAAAACGATCCGCTTCCTCAGCCAAGGCACGGGGCTCCGTGACAGGCGTGTTGGCCAGCGATGTCTGGACCCGGGGAGGCAAGTGACGCAGGAAAATCTCCGTGAATAAAATCCGGGGATCTTCCTCCCCTAGCAGATTTAGCTAGGGGGGGAAGAGAGTCGGAGGCGGTGTATTAAGAATGGAGTTCCAATCTTTATTATCCATTACTATCAGAGAGGTTAACACATGCACTGCTCTGCCTGATGAGCTAGCAGGGATGGCAGCTAAAGCTACAGGTGTTCCCCACTAAAGGGTCCGTGTGGCAACACAATAAGCAAGGTGAATTATGGTCCCACATGGTGTCACCACAATACTATATATAAATGTATGTTTAATTTGGAGTGGAGGCTGTGGCTCAGTGGATAGTGTGCTGGACTTCGAATCAGGGGATAGCAATTTCAAACCCCACTGCAGTCAGCATGTCGTTGTGTCCCTGGGCATAACACTTCACCCCAAATTGCTCCTGTGAGGAGTGTCCACAGTACTGAATGTATGTAAGTCGCTTTGGATAAAAGTGTCTAACAAGTGACGTAATGTAATGTCATTTGCCAGTTAATTTCCTCAGTTGTTAAAACCAAAAGAGGCTTAAAGGTGGGGTAGGTCATTTTGGAGAAACCAGCTCAAGTGCGCTAGAATTTGAAAATACACAACTGAAAAAATCTCCCACTTCCTTACAGAGCCCCTCCTCCAACACACACAAACGCGCACATGACCAATGAGGGCACGAGACAAGTTTGTGCACAGATGGAAGGCTGACAGGCAGGTAGGCCATCCAGTTATTTTAGCCGGGCCGGCTCAGATGATTGGTCGTGCTTTTTACAGTACTACAGCTTCCACAGATGACATTTTTTATGGACTTTTTGTCAAAGCACTTCAGATATTCATTGCTATCGGGATGTTAAGAGCATTCCATGGAATATAACACAAAGTGTATCTCGAGCCGGTTTCTCAAACTTACATACCCCACCTTTAAGGAAAGTGAATATTGAATTTTCATTTGTCAGGTGACCAACATATTTCCTTACAGTTTCTACCTTCATTGGACTGACCTCTCCAGCTTACATGTTCCAAGTAATTAGTAACAGTTTCAGTTTCTTGAATCCAGCCTGGGACCATTTGCCGCCTGTCATCCCCTCTATCTCCCTCTTTCAAACACAGACAATTAAATAAAGGCAGTGCTTTCCCAAAATAATTCTTCAAAAAGAAAAACAAGTTGTTGTTTAGTAGTTCTATTGCATTACCAATCTTCACATCAAGAGTAGTTTTGTGCTTTGCAGAAAATGTTTCAGCCTGCTGGAGTTGACCCTGTTAATCATCACCCTGAATACTGTACAAAACTGGACCAGAGTCTTTGTGGCCTTCACCGTCACACAGGTGGATCTGTAAACCAAACATTTAAGTGGATACATATTCATGCAGTTAAATTGGTTAATTCAGCCGATGATGGATGGTCGCAGTAGATGTCTCAGGGTTAAAGGTTTGGCAGGAACAAATCAGACCTGTTGTCTCGGAGCCGCCATGATGAAAGTGTGTGTGTGTGTGTGTGTGTGTTTGACTCACAGCTGCACCTCTACATGTGTTTCAGGTGAGGATCATATTTCAAGAATGTCTCACTGTGGGCACGCCCCTCTCTCTTATTCACCATACGAAAGAAAGAAGGAAACCTCATCGTCTTTCTAACCGATTTGAAGTATTTCTGTTTCCAGATGGACCCTGAGACCAAAACAGGGAAGGCTTACCTCCAACCACACAAAGCTGGCAAAGTGAGTACATATACAGATCATATCTGTTTCTCAGCCTGGGACAGCACATAGGATTCATTTTACTGCATGTTTACCAGCAGCGGATAGTAATTCCTTTGTGTTACGTTTACATTCTTAAAAATATAATCATATCCACCTCATAGGAGCGTGAAAACTGACTTGGTAAACGGTAATCCATCTGATTGGCTGATAATACTACATTGTTTATTGCATTGTGTATTCAACAGACTTAACGTCCATGTGTATCATTCTGTCCAAGTTGAATCAGATTACAGTTATCTGAAGGAACACATGTGAGCCTTTCCCTGTAGCTAAGGAGAGTCCAGAGCAGGAATCCAACTGAACAAGTTGAAACAGAACTCAAGCTGCACATTCCTGAGCACCCCCGACACACAGCTCACACTCGCTGCGTTTCAGGGCAGAGGAACCTGAACCTTAATCTTAAACTCAACCGTCTCACAAATAACCGGAAACTGGTAAAGAAATGTAAATATCCACTACATCACCTTGCAGTACATGAAACATGAGGTATATATGACTTATGTTGAGTGATAATAATTGATGTATATGGTACTGTAACATTTGTCCCTTCACAGCAGTGATACATTCTGAAGGAAGACTGGGTAAGAGGTGATGTTTGTCCTCACAGTGGGACAGAGAGGACGGGACTCATGTGGACCTCCCTGTGTCACATGAGGGGGGGGGGGTCGAAAGTCACTGATGAGCACATTCACAGAGAAAAGCTATAGGTTGGGGACCCCTAAAATATAACAGAAATATAAATTCACTTTGAACAAAATCTCTGTTAAACAATGAGTTATCTTTAAGAAAAAACATGGTCGCACCACATTACACCACACTTAGCTCTCCTCAATATTATTTTTAATATGAATGTATGCATCCTCAACATTTTAAACGTTAAAATAAAATGTTAATAGATATTGTTATTGTTTGCATTTTTATAATTTCCTGTTGAAAATCCGTAAACATCATTGACCTGGGTGCTGTAGTCTGCAGGAGGAAAAGGTAGACTTGCAGGATGAGTAAAGTATGTAACCCAATGTATAATGTTACACTCCCTCATGAGGTAGAGTTATAACACGCTGTGCGTTCCTCCTCGCAGAAATGGAAGCCGGTGTGGTTGTCTCTGTTTCCTCCCTGCAGTGGGGGGGGTCGCCTTGAGATCCAGGATATGGGAGGTACACTTTCCTTTTTTACCTCTCTCACTGTTTGTCTCTTTGAAGTGAAATAGATTTCCAAGACATTGAGGCTCATTGTATACAGTAAACTCTGTCCATGTGTTACTAGAAGTCAAAGTAGACTTTTTATGGGTGTGGGGGGGGACATGTATTTGTATAGTAACATGGACTTGAGTTTTAAAATCATAACTAAGGCAGAGTAGCATAGTTCAAAAAGGGAAAACATGAATCAGCCATTAGACTGAGTGACAGAACAGCTGCAGGCGGAGGTGAAGAGGCAGTGGTGCTAACCTGTGTGGGACGCCAGTTAGTGTGGGTCCCCCAGGACGTGATGCCCACTGAGACGGAGGGCAAGGGCGTTAGCACATGTGGACTGCAGTCCATTTAGACGCTGACAAGTCTAAGTGACTGCCATGATAAGAGCTGTGTGGATTAACAAGGAAGGAGAAGGAAGGAGCTTCACTTGTATCCCTCGCTGTCTTCTTTACCTTAACACACCCACACACACAAACACACACCCACACACACAAACACACACCCACACACACAAACACACACACACGCACACACAAACACACACAAACACAAACACACACACACACCATAGCAGGCCCAGCTGAAGACATACAAATGAAAATGTCGACCTCTAGTGTTTGTTTCTATGTTTGGAACTTGAATGTAGTAGTGATGTCAATCGATAGTAATTGCGTGAATCACAATAATATAAGATTAATCATTATTAATACAAGCGGCCGAGATGGGTTTTCTCCGCAGGGTGGCTGGTGTCTCCCTTAGGGATAAGGTGAGAAGTTCGGTCATCAGGGAGGGACTCGGAGTTGAGCCGCTCCTCCTTCGCGTCGAAAGGAGCCAGTTGAGGTGGTTCGGGCACCTAGTTAGGATGCCACCTGGGCGCCTCCCTAGGGAGGTGTTCCAGGCACGTCCAGCTGGGAAGAGACCAAGGGGTAGACCTAGGACCAGGTGGAGGGATTATATCTCTTCTCTGGCCTGGGAGCGCCTTGGGATCCCCCAGTCAGAGCTGGTTGATGTCGCCAGGGAAAATAAAGTTTGGGGCTCTCTGCTGGAACTGCTACCCCCGCGACCCGACCACGGATAAGCGGGAGAAGATGGATGGATGGTTTATTAATCACAATGTTAAAATATCAGTATTAACTTGAATTTTGGGGGACAAATACACATGTGATGTTGTGATGGAGAAATACATGACAAACTGGTATGAGAAATCAAAGGGTTTATTATAACATGGTACCTACATGATCGGCATTAAGTACATTTTCCGACACTAAAGCACGGACAGAGCTGCTGTCACAGAGAGCCGCAGAGACTCCCCTCTGTATGATGTGCACTAACATATGTTCATATGGCAGGATTCATACTGCAGCACTATCTGTTCCTACAGTTTTTAGTTTACAATTACCATTTTCTAAATTTAAAATTTGAAATATTTGATTGTCTTACGTTTTAAATGTTTAACAACCTCATCTATTTTGGAGAGGAGCAAGAAGGAAAAGATGAAGGCTGGAGAGATGGCCTCAGTCATGTCCAGCTGGACTCACTGACAGCCAGGATCAACCAGGGGTCAAGTGATTCCATCAGAACCTCTTAAGATACAGGTGTTGTGTTATGTGTCCAAAGTCCAGAGTGTGACAGAGTTCAGAGGGATTGGCTTTGTTTGCAGAGCAGGAGTGTGAGGGTGCAGGAATGTTTGAAGTTGAATTATATTCCCTGAGGGCTGCCTTTTCTCTTAGATCTCCAAAATAAAGTCAGCTTTATCAGAAAGAATCAGCATTTTCATTGAAATAAAGTTATAACAGTGCACTCACTGTAAGTATGCACATCAAAAAGACCTGAAGTCCAATACATGTAATACTTGTGATTGATTTCAACAGTAAGGCATAACAAAGTACTCCCAGATAACACCTGTGGGTATCTGGCCTTCAGGGAAGGTCTCCTCACCAGCATTTTGAGTCTCTTCGGGTTTAAAGTGAACTGGAGATTGAGATCAAAGTGTGATGCATAGAGGTCCAGCCCCCCTCCGTAAAGCCAGTGGAAATGCCCTGTTACTTGAATAGTGTGTGTAGGGAGTGGAGGACTGAGAGTTAGACTCCATTCCAGGCAAACCTGTTCGCCCGGCCAAACCCCCAGACCCCTGATTGTGTGGGCTAACCCTATTCATTAATATCTGTTTAGTAACAAATGGTTACAAACACTTGAATGACCAACAAGAAAATCCAATCATAACACACACACACACACACACACACACATTTATATACTTTTTTCCCACAGTTAATGCAAATAGATTTTGATCTTTTATATAATGTCAATTTCTGGATTTCCTTGACATTCTTACTCTCACTGTTCAAATAAACCTACCATTAAAATTACAGACTGTTAATTTCATTGTAAGTGGGTAAGCTTACAAAATCTGCAGTGGATCAAATACTTATTTCCTCTATTGTATATATTTAAGAAGTACACCATAAGACAAGCACAAGTTTCAGGTGTGGGCAATGTTCCATCATCCTTTTAGAAATGGCCATTAAAGAGGGCCATTTCTAACATTTCCAATTTCCATTTTCTTGCAAACTTGCTAGAGAAGAGTGAAAACAAATACATGTGTAGCCTACTCAGTACATTATCCTGGCTGATAATGTGCTAAATGAAAATCATGATGATTTGATTAAAATTGAGGTCATGATTATTTATCGTGATTATTCATTGGTGTAAGTGAGACATTTGTGTTCGTCATATTAAAATTAAAAAAGAGCACTGCTTTTACCACCACGTGATAAAATCCTGCTAACGTACTGCTGCACCTCTCTTTGAAACGGACACTACAATATTATTTTTAAATACTTTTATATTGTGCGATATGTATTGCAATACGAGAAATTCCAGGAATAATTACAGAAAGTTCTGTGAATTCTGAAAGGCTCATCAACTCATTGCTATACGTTATATTGCTTCTTGTCATTGGTCAAGTTCACAACAGGCCAAGAAAAAGGTTGACGGCAGGTCAGGCCAGAACGAGCCTCCGGCCCCCAGGAAACGTCCTCCTGAGGGCCGGTCAGAGAGGTCAAACTGTCAGAATGTCAGAATAGTGTCAGACTTTTAGGCCCAGCTCCAAACCATACCCTACCCACTCTGTCACAAAGTGAACTTGTTGGTTTAGAACGGCACCCTCGGCACAATGGAGGGGTCGTGTAGAGGTTGGGGGCGGTTTGGAATCAGGTCAACATGCGGCCTGCACACACTGCTGATTTTTTCTTTACACACACACATTTTTTATCTTCAATTAGGTTGGTACCTAGCTGTCTAATGGACAAGGACAATTCATTTAATGTTTTTAAAAGGAGCAAATACAATTTTCATTTTAAATTTAGAAAAATTGAAGATGATGTGTTTGTAGTTAGTGATCTTAATATAGTAATCCTGGGTCTGTTTGAACATTGTCTGTCCTGCAGGTGCTGGAGGCGAACATGTGGCTGGTGTCAGGAGACACCACCAGCCTCATGGGGACAGGAAGCTGAAGGTGGTCCAACTGTCCGAGCTGATCAGTGTCCTCAGACTCCCCCCCAACGCTGAGGCCTGTCCCATGGTCAGCCTCTCTGATGGTGTATAATGTTTGCATGTATCAGTGTTATTGAAATACATCCTTTCCAGCCACTGTCTGTGCTGTTTGCAGGATAACATGTCAGCATTTTGTGTGGAGACGCGGGACAGGACCATGGTGTTTGCTGTGTTAAAAGACGACTGCGTGGAGTGGGTCGAAAAACTTTGTCCCAGCACGTTTCAGGTTAGAGCCAAACCCAAATGACAACATTTGTTAGTGCCTTAATCATTTTTAACTGAGGCCATAAGTACCCATATTTTCTAGCTAGTATAAACTTTGTATACATTGTCTGCCTGTTTTTCACCTCTGTGCTTCCCTCTACTATCTCAGAAAGGTGACGGCTCAGGTTCTACTCAGATTGAAATGGAGGAGAACCAGATATACGCCTCAGTAGATGAAGGTAAGTCTTCTGTTCCTATGCTTGGTATCTTCTCCTCTTCTTGTAAGACTGTGGCCTGGGTCCCCCGTAGAGGAATGTTTCATAATGAAAACAGGCTTTGTAAAAAGTTGAATGTTTGACATGATAATGGTGCGATAAAAAGCACATAGATTGAACTTAGACATGATCAGTCTTATGAAAGAAAAATGAACCACTGTGTTGTTAAACATATCACTTCACTCCCCTGTAAAATCTTTGTTATCAGTTGCAAAAGCACGAAAGGAGTCTAACATTAATGCACACGCAGCTTTGCAGAATTACTGAGTGATCTGATTTCAGATGTTCAATAGGGGGTAGAGATGGGTGTGTCCTGATTCATCCGGATCATTAACCCGGATCCTAGTAATGAGCTGGTCGTGACGAGTCTCCCCTCTCCATTAACCCGAGACGCCTGGTGACGTACAAATTAAAACTATAAATTGCTTCACTCACTACTCTCCTTATAACATGTCAAATCACAGTACAACGTACCCCAGTCCATCTGCCTTTAGCAAGTAGGAAAGCTGCCAGAAGTTATCGTTTGGCTCAGGGGACTTCCTGCAGACTCGTGCGGACTCAGAGCCGTAACCGTAGCAGATCCAGAGATCCAGACTCATCATGCACGAGTCAACAGCAGACTCAGATTTGGAGAGCGGACTGAATGAGTGGTTTAATCCACACAGTGCGAAACAGCAAACGGTTTCGGACTCGTCATGGTTTTCAGACTCAGTGAGTGACTAAAGGAAAACAGTCACAACACAGGGGCGAGAAAATACGATTTAAATAACAGAAGTAAACAAAGGATGGTCACAAAAATGTAGAGGGGGGAGTTCACTGAGGCTGAAAGCCTTGACAAACAGATGTGTTTTGAGTCCTTTTTTGAGTCAGCGGTCCTGATTTCAAGGAGGAGGGCGTTCCAGAGGGTGGGGGCTGCGACGCTGAAAGCCCTGTTGCCAAAGGTTTTTTGTTTGGTGTGGGGGATGGAGAGCAGACCTGTATCAGAGGACCGCAGGAGTTTGTAGAGGATGCAGGACTTGACCAGGAGCCAGTGGAGGTGAGGACCCTAGCAGCAGAGTTCTGCACATGCTGGAGTCCAGGGCGTTGATACTGAGCCTGGCCCAGATCCGCCAGTAAAGGATTTTGAATTCAAAGAACGGTCTTCTGCATTTTGGTCCTATGTACTCTGCCCTCCAGTCGGGACAAAAACAGAACAGATCCATGACCTTATCTTTCTTCAGCACCAGCCACGTTGATTTTCCAGGATTGAACCTCATGCTTGCCCATCAGGCAATCAATTCCTTGCAGAATCTTCCAGCTTGAGTCGATGGTGAAAGTCAGGTCATCCATAAGGGCCTTCATTGGTGTTCCAGATGACTTTCAGGATCTTCCACAGCTGTCTTGGTAACAACGGACAGTTCTTGTTGACCTTGTACAGGACTGGTCTTGGGCCTGGCGCTGAGCCAGATCTTGATTTCCTCACAATATCCTGGACCTCTTTAAGGCGTGGCTCTTAGCTTTCGAACTTCTTGTCATCAATCAGGATGTAGACCCAGCTCGGGGTCACTGTAGGTGAGAAATGTTTTCATCGTCTGAATATCGCATTAAAAGTGTCATATTTTAAATTCCAAGACTTTGTGGTTTTAAATCAACCAAAACCGTTGATACCCACCTCCAAGGTACATCATCATACCTCTTATGAGTTTGGCAAGGATCTTATACTTTAATACCGTTAACTTTGGTTACTTGTTTTCACAATACCTGCATTCATGCCAGTTGCCAGTTACCCAATGTTGCTATATATTTACTGTACTAAATAATATTTGATTTGTTTGAAGAGCCATGACAAAGAATATTTCCTCTTTTTGTTTCCAGCCTCAGAGTTCTGGGTGACGGTTCAGAGGACTGACGCGGCGTGGCGCTGCGGCCTGAAGGGGGCGTATTGGCTGCAGGTGGGGCGAGAGGCACTGCTACTGAGGGAAACAGAGAAGAAGAACACTGTTAGAGAATGGCCCTACGAACTGCTGAGACGATATGGAAAAGATAAGGTAAGGGTCTCAGGATCATAAACAATCCTTACGTTACCTTTAACAACTCACAGCGTGTCGATTAAAAAAAATCCAATTACACTTACAATAAGAATAGGTGTGTTTTATTTGTTTGCTTTGTTTTCACATGAACATGCTAAAAACATGCTTGTGTTTTCTTACCAGCTGGCCTTAACCATTGAAGCAGGTAGACGCTGTAACTCCGGTCCAGGAACATTCCGCTTTGAGACACAGCAGGCTGAGAAAATATTCTCCCTGATTCAGAGTACCATCAAATCGAAGACTTCAACGGTGCCTCTCAGCAACCAAAACCAAGAGGGGGAGAAAGTTATCGTGACCCGCATAGGGGCTCATTCCCCTCTCCCCAAAATACCAGATGGGACCTTTATGGCTGCCGTTGTGGAGAACAAAGTGAGGGCACAGGAAAGTAAATCTGCTGCTTCAGAAGAGAGCGCACATGCCCAGGGAGATTCGCTTATTTCATCAGAGAGCGTGTCAGTGCAGCCAGCTCCTATCACACTGATGCCCCTTCCACTGGTACCCACACATAACAGTCACTGCGGAGCTCCACTTGGTGGCCAATCAGAAGCTGTATATGCTGACCCTGCTGACTGCATGCAATCTGTACCAAAAATGCCATCGGCAACAGCTCTGTATGTAGACCCTGCATGTGTGTTACCCCTCAAACCCCCAGGTTTAAGAGAATCTGTCACCCCCATTAACTCCTCTGCTCAAAAGCCATGCTTTACCACCCATCAACCAGAGTCTGTTTACTCAGAGGTGTACGACAAAATCAGTCTGGTCCAGGATACTGTCACTCAGCGCAAAGGAAAATGTATACCTTTTGCAGATGATGAACCCATTTATGCTGAGCCAATAAGTAAGAAGGAGGCAGTGTCTCATAACAATGAAAGCAAACCTGACCCATATGCCCACCTTTATGCTCAAGTCTGCAAAACAAAACCACCATTTAGTCTTTCTTCATCCAGTAACACCACCCCTTCCTGCTCTGTGTCCTCTTCCTCTCTTACTGACAGTATGAGCCCAGAAAATGATGATATCATATACGAAAACCTGGGCATCATTTGATAAGTTATTGTAGCTTTATACTCAAATGCCAAAACCACATCTATGTAGCCTGATATATGTTTGTCCAATGACTGCCAGAGACCATGGCAGTTGAAAAACACTGCAACTAGTTTGCATTATAATGCCTGGCTGTGCTTCCTGTTGTGTGTATGCTGTATACAAACTATTATTCAATATTTCTGAAGAAAAAAGGGGGCTGCGAAACCATTCAACCCACAATGCAACTCTGTCGCTGACAGTTGGGTGTGATGCAAGTAGCAGCTAATAGCCTGGAACATCTAGCATGCAGCAGAGATGGGCAGCAGGCAACAGAGGTCACTATAGTCAGTATGTTTTAACCCAGTGAAACAGGATAGCATTTTGTAATGCCATAGATTTCAAAGTATATTATAAGTAAATGTTTGCTGATGATGTTGTTCTGTTGAGATGAGACTTTTTACAATGAAAAAGTTGGATTTTTTAAAAATAAACTTTGTATATTGGTGTATACATATTTCTGTATAAATATTAATTTCTGTAGTTTGGGTTCAAAGTAGTACCACTAACACACCAATACCATTTACACTGTATATAATGTGAAAAAATCCAACCCATTGTTCACAGTATATAATTAACAATAAAATATGTAACTGAAAAATAAAACACAATTTTCTCATGAATGAAAATGTAATAATAAAATAATAATAATAATAACACTATAAATGAAGTGTTGGTTGATTCAATACATTCAGTGGTTACAGCCTTACTCAGTCTGGTATGACCAGTATCCCATCGACTTTGCTCTTTAAAATGTATGTCTTTTCTGAGTCAGTAGTTTAATTTCATTTAATTTGTACTATTATCCAACTTTCACTTGTAGCTGACGGTGGCTGTGGGTAATACGGTCGGATAAAGCGCTATATAAATACAGCCAATTCACTTGTGGCAGCTAAAGTTACATCATTGTTTACATTAAAAAATAAATAATACTGTATATACATACAGTATTTAAAACCAATTTAAATGTTTCCAAAGTGCTGATTCTCTGTCTGTTACTTTAGATGAAAATAAGGAGCCCCTCCCCACGCCCCTCTGAGAGAGGTTTGGTTACAAAGAACTCAATGGAGCTCTAGGAGATTCAGGTGATAAGGGGGGGGGGGGGGGGTTACCTTGGTTGCTGATTGGCTAATGGTTACACAAGACAACACATCGTTATGACATCATAAAGTGGCCAAAATCTGATCAGCTCATTTTCAGACAGGTTTTTATAGAATAGGATCAAAAAGAGAGAGAATCTTTGTTCCTGAAACTTTCAGAATCTCTTTATGTTTATGTAGACAAGACATAAAAAAGTGGATTTTGCATAAATAATAATAATAATAATAATAATAAGTGACCTTTAAGTTTAAAGTAAAGCAAAGTAAATCCAAAGCTCATGCGTTAACCCTCCCAGCCAAATTGTCTCTCGCTATAACTGATATTTATAGGCCAACATCTGCAACAAATTTGTTTTTTGACAGTTTAAATACCCTTAATGTTATAATACAAAATAAAAAAAGTATTTGATTACAATATTTGAAAAATAATTGAAAAACATAGAGCAAAAAAGAAAGAGCTAAAAGTGTAACAAGTACATTTGATCTTCCACAGTTTATTAAAGACCAACTATGATAACTTCTTCTTCAGAAACATTCATTACAAAACAATCTATCAGCTTTCAAAAGCCAGAGCAGTATAACATTCATAATAGTCAACTAACCAATCTTGAACATGCAAATAAAGTAATTAATTGGAATGAGCACCTCACATCAAAGTACAGATAACTGCATAACCCTTACAACAAATTAAAACACAAACCAGGTCAAAGAGACTTTGTGGTTGAATGAAAAAATATGGTCACTAATGAGACCATACACTCAAGATGGCACTCTAGAATAACACAAGTAATGACAGCCGTGTATTTACCACACTGAGAAATACTGTTGTTAAAGAGCTTAATAACGCAAAAGCAACATTTCTCATTAATGCTATTCAGGAAGAAAGAATAAATCCCAAAGAAATCTGGCAGAAACTAAAGAAATTAACAGGGAAATATATTACAATTAATAAAACAACTGAACTTAATTTTGAGGTCAATTCGACCACTGACCCAAGTGGAAACAGCATTTAATACATATGTATTGATTCTATAAAAAGACTGACTCAGAATTTCACTGGATCAAAGCTCTCTCTGGACTCCGGCCTTTAGAGAAGTGACAGACTCCAAGGGGAAAGGATGGATATGGGATGGACACAGTATTAATGAAAGCATTCCTCCTATCACAAAACCAGTTCATTGGTCCATTCATGAAGGAGGTTTTTAGGAAAACTGCAATGAGCACAGTTTTGAAATCAGGTGAACACATGGTCATTAGTAACTATACAGTTAACCATGAGGTTCTAATTTGCAAGTTACCAAGGTTGAGTTTGTCACCACATGTAATGTAACTGGATACAACCATACATCACAGACAAACAATCCACTTCACAACAAATGAAAACAATGCTGGTGAAAAGTCAAATTCATATCATCAATGTAAAACTCTAGCCATGATTTCTTAAATTAGGTAACATGATCACATTTACAGATATTTTACTCGTCTATAAAACGTCCCATGGTCTGCCCATCTTTAATTGTGCTCATGTGTTTTTGTCTGTGCTCGTGTGCATGTGTTTTTATGTTTGTCTATGGCTAAACCTTGGACAAATAAATGATAATATAATTTGCATTGTGCCTTCTTTAAAAAATAGCTAATAACTTAATGAAATAAATAAACAAAAAATGTTGACCTTTCCACAATGTTTAATTTAGCAATTTTCATCTCAGACTCCTTGACTTTTTGCAACATAATCATCTTTATGTTTGATCATAATATGGATTCCGGTGTTGAGCTGCAGGATCTCCGCCTGGAGCCTTTCCAACATCATCGTGCTGCTCCTCTAGTCCTTTATATGCAGTAGAGAATATTTGCAGGATAATCATTTTCCTATTTGCATCACTAAATGTTTCACTATATGGGATTATGATTTCATTTACAACAATCACATTTCTTTTTGATTATTTCAGTGAAAATGTATTGTATTGAAATGGTCACCGGATGGGGCTGTTATTCCATTAAATATTGTACCCATGTTTCTGATTGACAATTTATTATTTTGAAAAAACATAATCTTACTTCAAAACGTGGTGCAGAGCAGCGCATCACTCCTGTCAGGACCTTGTAACAAGTATACCATTTCCGATACATACTTACCATATTAACAATATATTAAAATAACATTATCCCATGAATAGACTTCTGTATAATATATCATTTTAGCTACAAAGCCTTTGGACAACAGCAGAAGTCCTATTAAATGAAATGAGGATGCAAACTCAAGACATTTCCTTATTAACAAGAACAAGTGTATTATTTCATTTTATTGATATAATATATGATATATGTATATATGCAAGTTTATGTCTTTACAAATAAAAAAAAGCCACTGTCTGCCCAAGCTGTTGGTACAGATGTGTACAAAAATGGAGGAGTGTACCAGATTAATAATATTATTCTAGGCTAGAATACTGTATAGTGCATCAAAATAAATCTGGTCCGTATGTCCAACAGGTCCAACCTGACACAATGTATGAATCTGAAAAGGTGATGATCATTTGAGGGTCACAGACAGATCACCAGATGTCAGATCTATGAGGGGCCGTACAGGCCATAATTCATACTGGTCCTCTCACGCACATACATTCTTCTTTTACATACATATATTTTAACTCTTACATACATACATTCTCCTTTTACATACATATATTTTCACTCTTACATACATACATTCTCCTTTTACATACATATATTTTCACTCTTACATACATACATTCTCCTTTTACATACATATATTTTCACTCTTACATACATACATTTTCCTTTTACATACATATATTTTCACTCTTACATACATACATTTTCCTTTTACATACATATATTTTATAATGTGCATGTCTGAAGAGAATATATGTATGCAAGAGAATAATGTATGTATGTGTGAAGACAATATATGTATGTGAGAGAAGAATGTATGTATGTGAGAGAGAAAGTATAGTGGAAACGGAAGGAGTATGGTTGAAACGGAAGGCAGGTCATTATTGCGCTGTGATTGGCTCATAAGGTCGAGCGGGGCGGGCTCATGTTCAGAACTTCTGATTTCAAATCAACATAACATGATGGAGGGAGATGAATCGCGTAGATTGCAGCAAGCATTAGGGGTTTTAAGGAACATTTAGTCAACCCCTGAAACTGTCACATCCCTGGCCAGGTGTCCTTGCGGGTGCGTTCGCTTTACTTATCAGAGCGTGCCGTAAGGGCGGTTACTCTTTGGTTTATAAACTCCCGCCTGGGACGGACTGATGCATTAGATTATGTGCTTTATGGAGGGGACTTTGACAGAGTATTTCTCACAAAGTACACAGTAAAAGTACTTCAATGTATTGTTAGTAGCCGTCAAACTGGTACCGAGTCCAACAGTGTCAGTTTTATGAAGAACTTGTGGTAAAATATATTTGTAAAAAGAAAATGAAGAGCTACTGATTTGAAAAAACGGCTCTCTGTATAGTTTAAATCTCCTAACAATGTTGTCCATTTATTCTTCTCCCCTCGAGTCCAACAGTGTCAGTTTTATTAGGAACTTTCAGTAAAAAATATTTGTAAAATATGAAGAGCAGCTGATTTGAAAAGACAAACGCGAGAGACGGCTGAGTGACCGCAGTGCAGAATCGCTGTATAGTTTAAATCTCCTAACAATGTTGTCCATTTTAGACACATGCTTATTATATTTACAGCCTTAATAACATTCATTTTCTGGGCTCAATGTGTGTCTTGGCCGTTTTCGTTGTGATCGCTAAATTCACCTTGTTTCCCCTTGTTTATAATTATGTTCAACGTTCCAAGCAAACGAGTGCTTTTGTTTTGAAATCACTTCCGCGAGTATCGCGCCCCCCCCTCGCTACAATGACCATTAGACCATTTAGTAAGGTAAAAAAACAAAAACGCCTCGCAGACACATTCCGTTTACTTGTTTAATAAAGAAAAACAAGTGGTCCGTAGATACACGGAGTCATCTAACCCTAACCCTCTCCCTCCATCATGTTGATTTGAATCAGAAGTTCTGAACATGAGCCCGCCCTGCTCGACCTTCTGAGCCAATCACAGCGCAATAATGACCTGCCTTCCGTTTCAACCATACTCCTTCCGTTTCCACTATACTTTCTCTCACACATACATACATTCTTCTCTCACATACATATATTGTCTTCACACATACATACATTCTTCACTTGCATACATATATTGTCTTCACACATACATACATTCTTCACTTGCATACATATATTCTCTTCAGACATGCATACATTATAAAATATATGTATGTAAAAGGAGAATGTATGTATGTAAGAGTGAAAATATATGTATGTAAAAGGAGAATGTATGTATGTAAGAGTGAAAATATATGTATGTAAAAGGAGAATGTATGTATGTAAGAGTGAAAATGTATGTATGTAAAGGAGAATGTATGTATGTAAGAGTGAAAATATATGTATGTAAAAGGAGAATGTATGTATGTAAGAGTGAAAATATATGTATGTAAAAGGAGAATGTATGTATGTAAGAGTGAAAATATATGTATGTAAAAGGAGAATGTATGTATGTAAGAGTGAAAATGTATGTATGTAAAAGGAGAATGTATGTATGTAAGAGTGAAAATATATGTATGTAAAAGGAGAATGTATGTGCGTGAGAGGACCAGTATTAATTACGGCCTGTACGGCCCCTCATACAGATCTGTGTTTCAGCTCTTCATAGACAGGAGCTGTATCTGATTTTCATCCGCTGATACACAGCTGACGTGTAAGAGCTGCACTACAGAGGGACTTCCGGCGACGAGGAATGGAGTAGACGCGTGTTTCTCCAGCTCCCACTACTTTTAACATACAACTCACTTTTAAACCTCTTACCTGTAAACAATGCGGGGATTTTTGTTTAATTGTTTTATTTATTTTACGCATAACTATTTACTTTCCGTTGAAACGGCTAAATGGCTTCGAAAACAAGCAAAAAGGAGAAGAGAGACAAGGCACCTGCTACTGCCGTAGCTAGCATGCCGTTCTTGGTTAAGCTACTGGATCACAGAGACGCCCTTTCCAAGGAATTTAAGTTGGCTATGACTTCTCTGGAAGCGAAATTAGACCTTTGTCCAGGAGACAGTCACAGACCACGGTAACCGCTTGACCTCCCTCGAGGCTAACGCGAATCAGCTCAGCAACAAAATGGAAGAGTTGAAGGCTAAGTGCGCAGCAATGGAGGGAAGCTACAACAAGCTAAAGGCTAAAGCTATAGACCTTGAGTCACGCAGCCGCCGCAATAACATAAGGATAACTGGTTTACCGGAGTCGATTGAGGGTGCACGTCCCACAGACCTTTTTTCGACACTGCTGGTGGAGCTTCTGGGTGACCAAGTCCTCACTACAGCTCCGGAGCTGGACCGAGCACACAGAGCCCTGACTGCCAAGTCCCGGGTCAAGACCAAGAGCGGTAATAGCCCGCATCCATCATTTCAGGACTAAAGAGCTGATCATTCAGGAGGCCCGGAAGCGGCGGAGAAAACTGTTTTTCCAGGGGAAGCCCGTGGCTATCTTTGAAGACTACTGCCCAGAGATCGTGGAGCAACGTGTGGCATACCGGGAGGTGATGTCCGCACTTTATCAACGCGGCTTGAGACCGTCACTCCTATATCCAGCGAGGTTTACGGATCACAACCAAGCAGTGGCGGCGGGTCATTAGGGGCAGGTGGGGCACAGCCCCACCTAGTGTCAGAAGAAAGTATTACAAATAATGATTACAAAAAAATACTAAAAAATAAATAAAAAAACATATAAAATATATTTTAAGGTCATGTTTAATAATCTGATTCGTCTGTACATTTCTGTTTTAGTCTGTGTTCTTCTAATTAGTGTCTAGAGTGCCGTTTTGAGCTGTTTAGAGCCATGTGGGACAAAACCCGATCCTGCCCCTCCCTCTCACAGTCTAAGTGAACGGTGATTGTAAAAACTACACTGCGCATGCTCAGAGTATTTTTCTATTTAATGTGTGTGGCAAAAAAATAATGACCGTAGGGGCAAAGTGCTCCCATCCCCACCATACGTCATCTCACATAATTCAGAATTGATTGGCTGTAAGTACTCACGTGTGCAGTGCTGCGAAACGTCACGTGTAGTTTGAAGAGGAGACGAGAGAGCAGCATATAGCTAACATCACCAGCGATTAAAAGAAGTAAAAAACTGAAAGAAAATGAATGAAGTTGACCATTTACTGGAGCACACATTTGAGACACTTAGTCTCGGAGAGAAACTGGAGGTAAAACGCCTCGGTGCCCACCATCCACCGGATTTCCAAATGGTCCAGACTGCGGGCAAAGTTAAACGTGGGTTTAACGCTGAGTGGTTTGCTAAAAAGAAATGGCTAACGGCGAGCATCCAGAAGAATTCCCTCTTTTGCTTTCCTTGCCTGCTTTTTGGTGAAGATCAAGGTACTTGGTCGAGGACAGGTTACAAGGACTTAAAGCATCTTTCGGAGAGGACAATGAAGCATGAGAGCAGCAACAGTCATTTGGAAAATGCCGTAAAATTGGGATTACTTGGAAGGGTGAATGTTGCAGCTCAGATTGACAGCGCCTACAGACGCGGCATTGATTCTCATAATAGGAAGGTGGAAGAAAACAGGTACGTGCTTGGTCGGATCATCACCTGTATTAAACTGTGTGGGAAATGTGAGACAGCACTGCGGGGCCACAACGAGTCGGCGGACTCTCTGAATCCAGGGATATTCAGGTCAATTTTCGAGACAATGTGTGAGGGCGATTCCAGGCTTCAACTGCACTACGAAGCTCAGCTTGTTTTCAAAGGGACATCAAGCACCATACAGAATGAACTCTTGGACTGCATGTATGATGTGTACAGGGAGGCAATAGCCAAGCAAGTGGACAACACATCATTTGTTGCCGTTCAGGCCGACGAGACAACCGATGTCTCCTGTAAATCGCAAATGGTGATTGTGTTGCGATACATTATGCCTGACCTCACAGTTACAGAGCGTTTTTTTGGAGTTTGTGGAAGTAAAGGGAAAAACTGGTGTAGGTCTCTCTAACAGCATCAAGGCTGTTCTGGAACCCCTGAAGCTGAAAGACAAGCTAATCGCTCAGACCTATGACGGGGCGGCCGTCATGAGCGGTAACGTGCGCGGGGTACAGACGGTGATGAAGGAGACGTACCCAAACGCTCAGTTTGTTCACTGCTACGCCCACCAACTGAACCTGACCCTGCAGCAACTGTGTTCAGCAAGGATGAGCATCCTGAAGGTGTTTTTTGCAGATCTAACTGCTTTTTCCACTTTTTTCTCCGGTGCTCCAAAACGTGTTGCAGCTCTTGCAGAGGCAACACAGAGACGCATCCCACGGCCACCGGCTGTGAGATGGAACTTTAAAAGCAGAACTGTGAACGCGGTTTGGGAGACCCGAGATGCACTACTTCAGTGTATGAAGCATATACGCGCACAACCAGGATGGGATGCGGTCACCATAAGTGAGGCATACGGCCTGTCAAAGAAACTGCGGGACCGAGCATTTATGCAGCTCCTGGAGTTTTTTTCGTTGCTTATGCCAGAAGTGGATGTTCTATACAACACTCTGCAAAAACGAAGCATCGATGCACCTGGGATCAACAGCGCGCTCTGCCGTTTCAAGGAAAATGTTCAGAAAATGAGGCAGAAAACTGATGCATTGGCCGCCACTGCTCATGATGGAACAGACGAGCCAGGCCGACGAGTCAGCAGCACAGCGCCGGTGATGAAGGAGGCTTGTGACACAGTCATCTCACAGGTGGAACAGAGGTTCTCACAGAGTGACCATTTGATCGCTGCAAAGCTTGTTGACAGCTCATTCTTCCCATCCTGTCATTTCCTACACCTGAGCTTGACTGCGCCGTGAAACTGTGGCCTGCGTTGGGAAACAAGGAGAAGTTGAAGTCTGAGCTGACCACGCTCTACCGCCACAGTGAGCTTCACACTGGAAACACTGCCCTGTCTCTGTTGAAATCCATTCACGAGAACAACTTGGAGGAAACGTTTGCTGAGACTGTTATTTTGGTCAAAATAATAGTGACAACTCCGATGACGACATCCGAGTCAGAGAGGAACTTTTCCACCCTCAAAAGGATAAAGACTTTCACTCGCAACACCATGGGACAGCCGCGACTTAACGCATTGGCCATGCTTTCAATTGAAAGCCAGTTGATCCAGCAACTACAGGACTTCATCCCCAAAGTGATAGACACATTCTGTCAGAGGAAGGACCGCCGTGCCGCTTTTCTTTTCAAGTGAGCCTTCAGCTTTGGTAAGTTCATTTATGTCATATATTTTGTTGATCTTCTGTGTTTTGCCCCTGCTGGATCGATTGATATTGTGACCTCGATGATGAGTGTCTGTGTTTTCCTTATATTTACAGTCTATGGTGTTTTAATGCTAAAGCATTACGGTTGTTGTTATTGTTAAGAATTACTTTGTGATGGTGACCTTTACTCCATGTATGAAGGTGCATTACTATGACATCCCCACGCTGTGTAGGTAAATGTATGCGCTCACAGTGTTGCTCCTGTGGTCTTCAGTATGTAATTTGACACTCCCCCTCTCTCTCTCCTCCCCCCTCTCTCTGTCCCCCCTCTCTCTGTCCTCCCTCTCTCTGTCCCCCCCCCCCTCTCTCTCTCTCTCTCCCCCGACCTCTTTCTGCCCCCCCAGTTTTGTACACCTAGAAACGCCACTGCAACCAAGGACGGGGGGGAAAAGCATTTTGCATCGGTGGAGGACGCTACATCTTTCCTGGAAACACGGCAGGGTAACACGTCTTCGACTAAAGAGGAGCAGTGATGGCCAACTTTAATAGCAGGTTTGATCTACACTGAACAAAAATATAAATGCAACACTTTTGTTTTTGCTCCCATTTATCATGAGATGAATTCAAAGATCTAAAACATTTTCTATATACACAAAATAACCATTTCTCTCAAATATTGTTCACAAATCTGAAAAAATCTGTGATAGTGAGCACTTCTCCTTTGCCGAGATAATCCATCCCACCTCACAGGTGTGGCATATCAAGATGCTGATTAGACAGCATGATTATTGCACAGGTGTGCCTTAGGCTGGCCACAATAAAAGGCCACTCTAAAAATGTTCAGTTTTATCACACAGCACAATGCCACAGATGTCGCAAGTTTTGAGGGAGCGTGCAATTGGCATGCTGACAGCAGGAATGTCCACCAGAGCTGTTGCCCGTGAATTGAATGATCTTTGAGTTCATCTCATGAAAAATGGGAGCAAAAACAAAAGTGTTGCATTTATATTTTGGTTCAGTGTATGTTTTATCAGCGCCGTTGCGCTTCATACATCACTCCATAACAAGCTAATATATCTTATAAAGCTGTGGAGAAGGACTTTTTGACACTCTTCGCTGTTTTGTTCATACTATACATGTCGAGGTACAGTCTTATGCTTTCCCATCACATTACTGAGACTATTTATTTATTCATTTCTGTTATGAATAAACCCCCAGTCACTGTTACTCTATTTGGAGTGATTTGCATTGAGATATGCCACCTATGCTCCATATAGTTGTGAATCCCTCGGCTGTGTGTGTGTCCTAAAAAGAATGTCACATTTTGACCCTCCAAATGCTTATTTATTCATTATTACTATTTCTTATTTTTAATTAATATTGCTGTTTACCATTGTTTATTTGTATCACTTATTTCATTATTGTTATTATCTAGTTACCTTTTTATTTTATTTTGTATGTATATCAATCAATCAATCAATGTTTATTTATATAGCCCAATATCACATTTGTCTCAATGGACTTCACAGTTTGTACAGAATATCAGTATGACAATATGACACCCTCTGTCCTTAGACCCTCTGTCCTTAGACCCTCACATCGTACAAGGAAAAACTTCCAGAGAAAACCCAAAGTTTAAAGGGGAACATGGGAGAAACCTCAGGGAGAGCAACAGAGGAGGGATCCCTCTCCCAGGACGGACAGACGTCAGATGCCGTATGTAAATTGAAAAGATAATACATTTACAACATAGGTAGTCCAAATGTTTGGAAATGCATGTGTCTGTAATAAGAAGATTAATCCACGAGGATGTCAGCAATCCTGTGGGAGCCATCAGGGAAGTAGTATGATGAGAGTCAGGCAGGACCGCAGAGACAGGTTCAGCCACGACTCGAAGTCCAGGACTCAGATCCAGTGCTCAGGATAGAGGATCCAGGACACACGACCACAGCAACAGGATTAGCCTCGACTCAGGATCCCGGCGTATATATATGGACACAAAAAAGAGATTTGGGGGAAGCTGGGTTAATCGGAACATGAGATTACACAGGTACAAACAGCCAGAAAGACGGAGTAAGGTGCCCCCCCCAACAGTCTAAGCCTATAGCAGCTAAACTAACATGTCTACATACATGCACTCCCTTAGGATAGGTTGAGGGAAAAGGGTAGCAAGTAAGAAGTAGGAAACAGAGGTGGAGAGGCACACAGGGAGAAAGGACCACTGGAACCTGAATTGGTTAGAGGTAAGGAGTAGGTCTGTGGCTACGTTCCACACTCCCCGGCCGGAATAGGCCTCTCTGCAACCTGTTACCCTCTATTAGAACCTCGAGAGGTCAGAGAGGGGAAAGGTTTTGGATAAAGTTTTAAATATAAGATCTAAGTTTTTAGGATTTAAGTGAAAGAGTAAGAACTAAAATGTATAGATGAAAAGGCACAACGTATCTACGTCAATGCACTCTTATTAGATTATTTTATTTTATCACTATAAGCTTTATAAAAAAGGAAGGGTCTTAAGCGCACTCTTAAAAACGGATAGGGTGTCTGCCGCCCGAACACAAACTGGAAGCTGATTCCACAAATGTAGAGCTTGATAAGAAAAGGCTCTGGCTCCCATTGTACTTTTAGAGACTCTAGGAACAACCAACAACCCTGCATTCTTGGAACGCAATGCCCTAGTACAGGGGTGGCCAACCCGCGGCTCTCGAGCCGCATGCGGCTCTTTGCCTAGTTTCATGCGGCTCTTCAGTTCATATCGAATTGTATATGTGTGAGTTTGGGGGAGAGACACTGACTCCTGACTAGTGTTGCACGGTGTACCGATACTTGAAAGGTATACCGCGATACCCTGTCGTTAAAAACGTTACGATTCCTCCGTTTCATTAGTATCGGTACTTTAAGAATGACGGGGGAAAGTACTCCGGTGAGAAAGCGCCGTTTTAATAAGAGCCGTGTGTGTTCAGCGCTCTGCTTCCACTCCCTGCACTGCAGCCGTGCCTGCAGTCCCGCCCCTCTCAAGCACGCTCTAAGTCCCTCCCCTCTCTCGTGCACGCGCTAGCTGCCAGAGCATGTGAGAAAGCGAGAAGCATGGTTGCAAGTGGGAGTGCAGCTGCCGCTGCGCCTCGGCTTGTTGACAAAAAAGACGCCAGAAGCGAAATTTGGAAGTATTTGAGCGATATCTCTGACAGTGAGGGCAAGCCTACGGACACCACGAGGCCTGTCTGTAAGAAATGTATTAATTGTATTTAATAGGAAATCTTGTCATTTATTTAATTTATTGTTCTCATTGTTTAAAAGTTTGTGTTATGGTTATGGTTCTGGTGTGAAATAAAGCACAATAATTACATTTAAGACTGTTTTTTAAGAAAAGTATCGAAAAATAATCGGAATCGCAATTCTTGACTTGGTATCGAAACCAAAATGTTGGTATCGTGACAACACTAGCTACTCCTGACAGTTAAACCTGATATTTAGTAGGTCTGTTAAGTATTAACGTAATTTGTCCGGTCAAAGTTGTTTGGGCTCGGATAAAATCGCTCCGTTACTTTCGTCCCGTGTTACTTTCGTCCCGGCTCTCCCTACGTGTGTATGTGTGGTGTCAGGTGTCAGTATGAGAGGATGACAGCGCGTCTAATTTTGATGTGGCCCAAGAGCCAATCACAATAATACCTGCGATGCAGTGAACCAATCACCTTTGAGGGGGGGAAACCTATCGTTGATTAAACACTATCCAGTGTTTCCCCTACCATTGTTTTGGAGGGGCGCTGCACCCCGCCAACAGAGCCCCGCCCCCCCCTGAAATTCAAGGTGTTTAAAAAATATATATAATTTTTTTTTTTTAATATATATATAGCACCAAATTGCAAATAATCTATAACTACTGTCACTTTTCACATTGAACATGTGCTCTTTTATTAAATAAACTAAACGCTTTCATTTTAAGTTGTGAATTTAGTGTTTTTGACCCTAAGAAACACTGATGCATTAATCAATAACAATAATCCACAGCTCCTCTCTCTGCTCCAGAGGATTAAAAAATATATATCCCAATGCCACAAAAATGCATCAGTGACGTGGTTGAAATCTTGTCTCCAGAAAACGGAAACAAGCGGTATCAGTGCCTGTGTGTTTGATGTGGCTCTTTGCAGTAACATAGAAAAAATGTGGCTCTTAACCTCTGACTGGTTGGCCACCCCTGCCCTAGTAGGACAGTAGGGTATAATGAGTTCTTTAAGGTAAGATGGCGCCTGCCCATTAAGGGCTTTGTAGGCGAGAAGAAGAATTTTAAATTCTATCCTGTGTTCTACAGGGAGCCAGTGTAAGGCAGCCAGAACAGGAGTAATGTGGTCCCTTTTCCTAACTCTGGTTAGTACACGAGCTGCAGCATTTTGAATCAGCTGAAGCGACTTGACTGACTTCTTGGTACACCCTGAAAATAAGGAGTTACAATAATCCAGCCTTGAAGTAACAAATGCATGGACTAGTTTCTCTGCATCGTTTTGAGGCAAGATATGTCTAATTTTGGCAATGTTACGTAGATGGAAGTAGGCGGTCCTTGTTATTGATTTTATGTGGGCGTTAAAGGATAAATCCTGATCAAATAGAACACCAAGATTCCTTACAGTCTCACTGGAGGCTGGAACAATGAAAGTTTACAGAATGATTCCTTATAATATTGCCTAACGGAAGCATATATAATGTGAACAAAATAGGTCCGAGCACTGAGCCCTGTGGCACTCCATGGCTAACTTTGGTTTGCGTGGAAGATTCATCGTTGACACGTACAAACTGAGAGCGTTCAGATAGATAGGACCTAAACCAGCCTAAAGCAGTTCCCTGTATGCCAACTAAGTGCTCTAGTCTTTGCAATAGGATATCATGGTCGATAGTATCAAATGCAGCACTGAGATCGAGCAAAACAAGAATAGAGACAAGTCCCTTGTCAGAGGCTATTAGAATGTCATTTGTGACTTTAACCAGAGCTGTCTCTGTGCTATGATGTGTTCTAAAGCCAGACTGAACATCTTCAAATAAATCATTGTTTTTTAAGTAATCACACAGCTGTTTTGCGACCGCTTTCTCAAGAATTTTTGAGAGGAACGGAAGATTATAAATAGGTCTATAGTTGGCTAAAACCTCTGGATCGAGGTTGTGCTTTTTAAGAAGAGGTTTTATTACTGCTACTTTGAATGATTGTGGAACATAGCCTGATAATAAAGACATATTCATAATATTTAATAAATAAGTGCTAATTAATGGAAAAACTTCCTTCAACAGCTTAGTTGGAATCGGGTCTAAGATACACGTTGATGGTTTAGAAGAAAGAATCATTGAATTTAATTGTTCAAGGTTTATGGCTGAAAAGCATTCTAGTTTACTATCTAGTGTAATATTAGAGCTTACATTTCCGGGAGCTGTTGATAACACTATACTGGTCAAAGGCAAGAGGTCATTGATTTTGTTTCTAAGAGTAACAATTTTATCGTTAAAAAAGCACATAAAATCATTACTACTGAGTGCTATGGGAATAGAAGGCTCAATCGAGCTGTGGCTTTCTGTCAGCCTGGCTACAGTGCTGAAAAGAAATCTTGCATTATTCTTATTCTCATCTATTAATGAAGAGTAGTAGGCTGCTCTCGCTTTACGCAGTGCTTTCTTATATTCATTGAGAGTAATATGCCAAATTAAACGAGATTCTTCAAGTTTAGTGGAACGCCATATCCTTTCAAGTTGTCTCGACTTTTGCTTTATTTTGCGGGTTTCGGTCATTATGCCATGGAGCTAATCTATGTTGTTTTATTTTCTTCTTTTTCAAAGGAGCAACAGAGTCTAATTTTATTTGCAGCGCATCTGTAGCACTATCAACAACATGATCAATTTGGGGTGGTGTACATTTTGTATAAGTTTCCTCCCTTACATGCAGACATGCTATCGAGTTAAGTATTGGTGGAATCTTCCTTAAATGTGGCTATAGCACTAACAGATAGGTTTCTGCTGCAGGAGCTTTTGACTAATGTTTTTGTAGTCTAGTAACAGTACTTCAAAAGTTACTAAGAAATGGTCGGATAAAGCAGGATTATTTGGTTCGACTAATAGTTGCTCAATTTCAATACCATAAGTCAGAACAAGGTCGAGAGTGTGATTATAGCAGTGGGTTGGTTTATTTACACTCTGACAGAAACCAACAGAATCTAATATAGAGTTAAATGCAACAGTAAGGCTATTTTTATCATCGTCAACATGAATATTAAAGTCACCTACGATAATTACTTTATCTGTTTTAAGAACCAAAGTTGATAAAAACTCAGAGAATTCAGATAAGAATTCTGAATAAGGACCTGGTGCACGGTACACTGTAACAAATAAGATTGGCTGCAAAGTTTTCCAGGTCGTTGCGTAAGACTAAAAACGAGGCTTTCAAAGGAGGTATCATTTAATTTTGGTTTAGTATTGATAAGTAAACTTGAGTCAAAGATTGCTGCAACTCCACCTCCTCGGCCCGTGCCTCGGGCAATATGAGTATTGATATGGCTGGGTGGAGTGGCCTCATTTATGCTGACATATTCTTCATGTCTCAACCAAGTTTCAGTGAGACAGCATATATCAATATTATAATCTGATATTAAATCATTTACCAATATTGCTTTAGATGCTAAAGATCTTATTTTTAAGAGTCCACATTTAATCTTCCTGTTTTGTTGCACTGTAGTAGTTGTTACATTTACTTTTATTAAGTTATTATGTATGACACCTCTATTAGGTTTTACCTTAAATTGTCCTTGGGCAGACACACACACCGCTAATATTGGGTATTTTATTGGAGAGAGCGCAGAGAAACATATAAAACTGCGACTCCGCCTCCTGGTCTCAACTCCAGTTTGTCATGGATTAAGTCCACAAAGCCCTGAAATGTTTGCTGAAATGAGATCTGCACCTTCCAAAGTAGGATGAATGCCGTCTCTCTTAATCAGACCAGGTTTTCCCCAGAAGGCTGTCCAATTATTTACGAAGCCCACATTATTTGCTGGGCACCACCGAGACAACCAGCGCTGAAACGATGACATGCGGCTATATCCTATATCATATCATCACTGATCAGATTGGGGAGGGGACCAGAGAAGATTACGGTGTCCGATATTGTTTTAGCATAACTACACACCGACTCCACATTAAGTTTGGTGCATTCTGATTGGTGTAAACGAACATCATTACCACCGACGTGAATAACAATCTTATATTTGTCTGTGTGTGTATGTATGTGCATATACAGTATATGTGTTTATGTGTGTGTATATATATGTATGCATTTTCTTTTTTCTTTTTTACATCCCAGAGCACTGCTTTTTGTTTAACCTCTTTGTGTGTAAGGTTGTTAAAATACATTTAAAGTTGAAAACGCTTTGATTCTGTGGTACTTGTATCAATGTGGGGCTGAGATAGCAAGTGCAGGGAAGTTGATTTGCAGATGGTAAGTTTTGGGGAGAGCATGCAACTGATTAACACAGTTGCTTTCTGGGGTATGGTTAATTTTATTTTGCTTCTGAGTTCTTTGGAAGCTGTTTTGGGACAGGGTGGGGATGTTATAATAATTGCACATTGTTTTTTTTCTCTTTACAATGGTCTGGTGTGGATAGTAAACATAAAATGGTCTATTTCCTTTTTCCTAATGTTGACACGAGTCCACACCAAACCAACCTTATACAAACCGTACTTTTTTCTCCCAACATATGAGTCGCTCTCTTAACACTGAGTTGGAATGTCAAGGGTCTGAACCACCCAATTAAAAGAAGTAAAGTACTCAATCATCTGAAGCAGTTTAACGCTGACATTATCTTCCTTCAAGAAACACATTTGCGTTCCGCAGACAATGACCGATTTCTGGCATCTTGGCAGCACTTTCATTCTACCTTCCAGGCAAAAGCAAGAGGGGTTTCTATCCTTTTGACAAGGGGCGTAGTCTTTGAACCACTCAATATTACGGCTGACAAGAACGGTAGATTTGTAATCGTCACTGGGAAATTATTTAACATGAACGTTATCCTGGCTAACGTATATGCCCCAAATATAGATGACGCTGCCTTCTTTGTCCGCCTTTTCTCTAATCTTCCCGACCTGGGCCAGCACCACTTGATACTTGGAGGGGACTTGAACTGCTGGCTCGACCAGGCACTGGATCGCTCTTCCACCAAGCCAGGTGCAGTGAGTAAATCAACACTGCAAATTCAATCCTTTCTCTCAGAGTGTGGTATCTCAGATGTATGGAGGTTCCTCCACCCAAAAGAGAAACAGTATTCATTTTTCTCCCATGTTCATCATACATATTCTCGAATAGATTATTTTCTCATTGATAATAGACTACTTTCCCAAGTCCGTTCTTGTTCTTACCAGAGTGTTGTTATATCTGACCATGCACCTGTTGTGACAACCCAGTCTCATGGCATTTCGTGTTCACCAACACGATTTTTAATCTATTGATTCGTGTTCACCAACACGATTTTCCCCTTTTTTTCGTGTTGCACAGCACGATTTTAAAAGCAATGTATTTCTACTGGTAATGACGCTCATGGAAGCACGGCATTCGTTTGTGTCGGCTGCCCTTAAAGGCAATGTGAGCGTCCATTCTCATTGGATAACGGAGAATTGTACACCCGGAAGTAAGTATTCCCCTTACTGTCGATTGATTTTACAGTGATATCTGCACTACTCATCAACTAAAAAACACCAGATTATCCTTGTTAATTACATAACATTGATTGGTTTAAATTGTGTGCAATGCTTTTGTATTTTTCCCCTTCGATTCGGAGAAACAAATATTTTTTCGGAGTAAAGGATGGCAGAAGACACTACACTACCCAGAATCCCCAGCTATCGTTTGGACTCCACCATGTGCTCTGTTTGACAAACCCCGTTTTTTTTCACCATTCATTCCAATGGCTGGCGTCTATGTCACGTGATCTTCAAATTTCTCCCTGCAGAAAAAAAAAACATGGCCGAACTTCGTTTTATTCTCGGTGGAAAATATGAAGGTAGATATGGTGCAAAATGCGAGAGCGTGAAAACCTGATGTGAGCACTTGCAGAAAAAAAATCTGAGTTTGTGTGCATACATTTACACTTGTATAAAATATCCACGTAACTGTGAACCAAATGTACACTTGTATAAAATATCCACGTAACTGTGAACCAAATTTACACTTGGAAAAAATATCCACGTAACTGTGAACCAAATTTGAAGTCACAGAAGAAAAAAAATTAACTTAGTTATGAAATGTTCACTTACAGAAAGATACATATTTTTTAAATATATTTTCCATTATAACTTTATTTATTACAACCTCTCAAATCAGTCATTACAACTTGATGAATCTACGGAGCCCTGGAGGGTTCATAGAGAGAAAAATAAATAAAACGTGGCCACGTTTTACTTTCTCGTGCGCACGCTTTAGTAACTCGTGCGCACGAGTTACTAAAATACCCTCAGTCCTCTCCAAACAAACAGACAGGACGTCCATCACACAGAGGTTTCTCCCTGAAGTCTCTGCAGCTCTCTGGACACCACGCTGTCTCAATCCGTCCACACTGAATATGAGAGGGGGAAAATGAAAATAATAAATGCTTTAGACAATAAGTAATATAAAGTTGACTGTTGAGTTGCTCAGTTTTTTTAGATTGTCAATACTATTACTGTATAACTAATATCTCAGGTTAAGAGGCACCTTCAAATAAAGATTGGTCTTTAAATACATGTTGTCTTTTGAATTGTTTGTCTAAAGTCAAGGATCTAGAACTGGTACTTAGTTTTAATGATACAGTCTGGTTATTATGCTGTTTGGAGGAGGCCTCACAGGTAAGAGCACTAACTAGCTACCATCACATGTACCTTAGCTTGACTTAAATATATTAAACGTATAGTTCAGTGATGGCAAAATATAAATAACTAATGTCATGCAAACATATTAATATTTGCTTGATTCTAGAGTTGAATTTAGCACAATTGCATACAAACGTTAAGGGATTTTAAGATTCTGAAGTCTTCGTTCTAAATAGAAAATAGCATGGATAATTTACAAAGGCTTTGAAAACACAGCAGGAGCCCAAGACAATTATAAAACTTGTCATTATTTCGGAAAGCGGATTTAATCCTCAATCACAATAATAATATTCAAAGTAATACTGGGCAAGTAATGGGCAACATTTACCGTTGATTGATGCGCCATGTCAGCGGACTGGTAGCGACATGAACCGTTAGCCCCGCAGTCATCCGGTTCGACGTGACTGACTGTGGCTGTGACTGTGTGACTGACCCGAGCCTCGTTGTTCTGATAGCTCCGCCCCTTCGCTCCAACCCCCCTCCCTCCCCCACATCTACAGGTGAAAATTACTTGTGCGACACATTTATCGCAAGAAGTGTAGCAAAAGTCAAGACCGCAGATTCGTCGATTTATACTGCCACAGAGCAGATTCGTCAAGTTGTAATGACTGATTTGAGAGGTTGTAATAAATAAAGTTGCAGTTGTAATGGAAAATATATTTAAAAAATATGTATTTTTCTGCAAGTGAACATTTCATCACTAAGTTCATTTTTTTTCTACAAGCTACAAAACTTTTTTTTTCTTCTGTGACTTCAATTTTGGTTCACAGTTACGTGGATATTTTATACAAGTGTACATTTGGTTCACAGTTACGTGGATATTTTATACAAGTGTAAATGTATGCACACAAGCTCAGATTTTTTTTCTGCAAGTGCTCACATCAGGTTTTACACACTCTCGCATTTTGCACCATATCTACCTTCATAGAAAATGCCTATTTTAAAGTTAGTTTGGCCATTAAAATGCGTTTTGATGTCATTTGATGCGAGACATATGAGTTGTTATTTCAGATTATGTGTGCAGTGGATGTACATGATCTTTAGTTTGCTAGTTATTACGAAGATTACTTCAGGAAGTTTTCATTGTTACCAAGGTGGTTGCTAGGGACGCTGCTATCGATATTATTTCTGTTATGTAACTGTTTAATGGTGTTATCTTTATTGCTACCCCCTTCCCCGTCAATGTATAGTGTTGGTCCACAGCGCAAACTTATTAGTTTAACAAAATCCGCATCTAAAGATAGCCTACGTTATTTTCCCATGTGCAATTCCAGTCTCACATCTCACAGCACATCGTCATTAACAAATACCGGAAACAGACAGAAAACATTACAAAAAAAATAAATAATACTTTATTCCGAGTGTGCTTGCTTTTCTCTTTGAAAGTCATCACATAACGGCATTGTAATACACGGTTCGGCTGCATTAAATATTACATATCTGCCGTAGTTCTCTATTTATAGAGCCCTGATGAGAAGACTTCTAGACAAACATGAGGAACTGAAAACGTGATGTGGATCATAAATATATCAGCCATTAAACAACATCTTACATTTCTTTTCACACAATACGTCTCCTTGCAGTATCAACACTAATTCGGCTGACTTTTATATTTGATCCAATTGGTAGATAGGCTGTATTTACACCATAAAGGTGCACAGCTGATATAAAGGGACACCTAGTGGTTAAAGCATGTTATTGAATTTCATTATTTTTATTATTAGATATGAATAGGATCCCTATAAAGTATATTCATTACTCGTTATTCTCTACTAATAGTTCATTAAAGACTGTATATAATGACTATTTTGCACATCCCTTTCAAGATTTCAAGATTTTCTAAGGTTTATTGACATATCATATAGGCCTACACAACTATGGTGTAGTTCTGCATTGAATGAAAAACTTGGGTCGCAGGTTCCTCAATAGTGCATTACAAGACATCTATCAATATGTGTGCATACCTCCAGCAACTATGTTGAAGCACTTATTTTAACTGATATTATACATAATGTATTATACTCTTATAAGATGTATGTAGATATTTCATCTCCGACCTTGTCAGGTATTGAACAATCAATAAATAAAGAACACAGAATTGTTAAATATAAAACACAGAATTTGTGTGATTATACTAAATGATTTACAAATAAACACCACTGCATATTTAACTGTTACACATGCTGATGTAACGCAAATGTTCCAACTTGGGATCAATAAAGTATATCTTATCTTAAGATGATCGATGGCTACTGCCATATTTGCAAAATCTGCCTCTGAACCTTGACAAGTGCATGTTTCAGGCTTATCAATTAATGTAATGTAATGTAATTGTTAAACTAATAAAGTATGCGCAGTCATTGTTCTTCTCTCATCTATTTATTCAGGGAAGGAACCAGCAGCATGGCAGTGCTGCGTAATCAACAACAAGAGATATATCGCTCCACGCTTGCTTATGACGTCACAATGGGACATACCATTAAACATGGAGTAAGGGTGCACAATGGGACGTACCATTAAACATGGAGTAAGGGTGCACAATGGGACGTACCATTAAACATGGAGTTAGGGTGCTATTACAAAGTAATACTTAACACTCACACTCAACCTTAACTCTATTGGTTACATGATAACAAAACAACAATATAATAAGGCTTCTCTTTTGCCTTAGCAATGTGAATACACTCGTGCACTTTTAAGTGCCAAACATGTCTTGATCAAACCTCTTTAGTTGTAGCTTTGTAGCTGGCTTGGTCATGACATCAGCCATCATTAACTCAGTAGGGCAGTACTCGAAAGTTAACTTTCCGTTATTTACAGTTTCCCTAATGAAATGGTACTAAATATCAATGTGTTTGCTCCTGCCTGTTTACTGGGTTTTTGGCAAGGGCTATAGTACCTTGGTTGTCCTCGTACACCTTTGTTTGTGCATACTGGTATGTGTCTATACCTTTGAGTAGCTGATCTAAATAGATACATTCTTGTATAGCTGATGCTAAAGACATGTATTCTGCCTCACAGGTGGATAATGCCACTGTTGGTTGTTTCTTTGTTTTCCATGAGATCAGAGAGCTTCCTTTACTTAGACTACACAATATCCTGATGTGCTACGCCTGTCTCTTGCATCTGATGCCCAGTCAGCATCACAGTACACTTTTAGACCTAGTGCCTCTCTGTCATTTCTCTTAAAGCATAACTCCTGTTCTGTTGTGCCTTTTAGATATCTGAACACATGTTTTACTGTGTTCCAATGTTCCTCTGTTGGTTCAGCCAAGTGCTGAGATAGTTTACTGACCACAAAACCTATATCTGGTCTAGTACATGTGGACAAGTCAATTAAACTTCCCACTGCCTCTCTGTATTTAGTTGGGTCTGTCAATTTTTCAGAATCAACTGTTTGTTCAAGTTTTGGCTCACATGGGGTCCCCCTGGCCTTGCAATCCTGCATTTCAAATCTCTCTAGGATTTTGCCTATATATTTATTTTGGGACATTTTAACTTCACCTTCTGTTTGGTAAAAATCAATTCCCAGGAAATGTTTCAACTTTCCCAGGTCCTTCATTTTAAACCTGTCAGAAAGCATAATCTTTACACCTTCCAGTACATTTTTGTTGCTTGCTGCTAAGATCAGATCGTCAACCCATACAATCATGATGACCTTTTCATCATGTTTCTCTCTTGTATACACACAATGATCAGCTGGATTCTGTATGAAACCGTTCTCACTCAGACATGTGTGTAACATAGCATTCCAGTTTCTACCTGATTGCTTAAGGCCATAGAGAGACTTTTGCAACTTACAAACTAGGTTTTCTCCAGTTATTGACTTTTCTTCATAGCCTTCTGGTTGCTCCATATATATTTCACAATCAATGGGTGCATGCAAATAGGCTGTCTTAACGTCCATCTGGTGTCAAATGATTCCCTCTTGTGCTGCTTTCTGCATGAGTACTCTTACACTTGTCATATCAGCTCTGGGAGAAAGTAGTCTGTTCCTGGTTTTTGACTGTAGCCTTTTGCTACAAATCTTGCCTTGTATTTATCTGATCCATCAATGTCACTTTTGAGTGCATAGACCCATCTTCCCCCCACTGCCTTTTTACCTGGTGGCAACTGGGTGAGGTGGAAGGTCTCCTTTTCCTCCAGAGATCGCATCTCCTCGTCCATGGCATTCTTCCACTGCCTTGACTTTGCTGACACTATGGCATCATTGTAGGTTTGAGGGATATCACAGACTGCTCTGTAGCAAAAGTCCATGCATGTTTGTGCTTTGTCCTCTGCATCCTCAGTCTCAAAATCCCGTAGATGAGTTGGTCTCCTTTTGTTTCTCTGTGGATACCTTTTGGTTACAGTCTCTGTGGCTTTACTCGGCTGTGTACATTCAGTCTCTTCAAGTAAAGTCTCAGGCACACAAATCTGAATACCATGACTTGATACATTTTCCACATTTATATCATTGCCTACGGCCCTGGAGTGTGCATCCTCATGACCACATTCTATGTGTGATTCAGATGTTTGCGTTTCCTTTTCTTTTGTGCTTTTGGTTGTGAATTTCACCAACCTGTGCTTTTGCACCTTCTCTTTCTGGGTAATAGACCAGATAAGCTGGGCTGTTTTTATCATAGCCAATGAAAACCCCTTGCTCACATCTAGAGTCTAGCTTCCCTTTTTCTTGTTTGTAAGCAAAACATGTTGTACCAAATTTTTGCAGTTTGGATACATTTGGTTCTTTGCCTGTGAACAACTCGTATGGCGTTTTCTTTGTGCGCCTGCTGTAGCACCTGTTCCTTACAAAAACTGCAGTCTGCATAGCGTAGTTCCATAGCTTGTCTGGTAACCCACTCTCTATCAGTAGGCATCTGCTCATATCATAGAGAGTTCGCCAGCTTCTCTCTGCTGTACCATTTTGGTGTGGTGAATAGGGTGCAGACGTTTAATGTCTAATCTTATTTTTAGTTAAGAGTGCCTGAAAGTCTCGGCTTGTAAACTCAGTGCCGTTGTCTGAACGAATACACTTGACTTCTCCATAAGGTGCTATGTCTGCCAAGAACCTTTCTGTGGCTTGCACTGTATCACTTTTTGACTTCAGAAAATATACCATCACGGTGCCTGAATAGTCATCTGTAAATGACTGTGCGTATCTGTGTCCTTCTCTGCTCAGTGTTGACATGGGACCAGTTAAATCAGTATGTACTAGCTCTAAGGGTTTCTCAGCCTTTCTATCTGGCTCCCTATTTCTAGTCTGTGTGAATTTTCCTTGTGTACACACTTCACATAACTGACTAGGCTTAACTGCTGTTCCTTTTATCTCCATGCCTGTCACTACATTTTGTAATTTCTGTACATCTTCATAGTTGCAATGACCCAAAATGTCATGCCAAGTTTGCATATCATGACACCCTTTACATTTTTCAACATTTTCTTTAACAGTTGGCCAGTAATACAAATGTCCACTCTCGTGTATGTCAAACCTGCTACTGTCCTTGGTAACCATGTGGCTTTCTCCTTTCTTGAAGGTGATTGTCGCTCCTCCATTTGCAGCTCTTGCCACAGAGAAGATGTCATGTGGGTATGAAGGGTACAGATGATGGGTACAGTGCATCCCGTAGCTGTGCTCTGTGCTGTCGTCCAGTGTCGTCTAGCAGATGCACGATCGCTGTTCCTCTGCGTTGTGCTATTCCGCTGCATTTGGTCCCGTCAGCTAACTCCACTGAATGTGTTCCTGAAAGGAATGAGTCATCAAAGCTGTCAAACTTTTCAATATCGTTCATGATGTGGAATGTTGCTTCAGCGTCCACCATGATGCCTCTCATCTCTATGTTGTCTGGAGGTCTCCTGCTCTTCGTGTGCTTTGCCTTGAAGAATTGGTCGCTGTTTTCCTCCTCTTTCACTTTTCTGACACCATCTTGTCCCCCTTTTTTCTTACACAGGGATTCTTCGTGTGTGTTATTTTTGCAGTAACCACACCACACTTTTCTGTAACATGTTCTTGCCTTATGCCCTCTTATTCCACATTTGTAGCATATAACGTTAGCATCTTCTTCTTTTCTATTGTTAGCAGACATCCTGCCGGGGCCTCTGCCTTGTCTAACATTAGTTTTCATCACGTTATCTGTGGTTTATTTTATCTTCCATTTTTCTGCCTCTTCGTATACACGCAGTCTCCTTTTAAAGTCTATGAATGTAACGTTATCTTCATTCTGCGTCAGATGAACAGCCAGTGGCTTAAAGGTGTCTGGTAGTCCTCCTATTATCATGGCGATTATGAGTCCGTCGCTCATGGTCTCACCTGTTTCCCTCAAAGCCGTGATAATGTTCTCCGCCCGTATAAGGTAGTCAGTAACACTTTCGATGTTTGTCATGTGTAGCTTGGTCAACGACGTGTAGAGGTTTATTATCCGTGGTTTACTTTTTCCAGAATAATGTTCTTTCAATATTCTTAGAGCCTTCCTGTCATCATCAGCAGCATCGTGTCTTATCAGTGATAGGCTTTTATCATCTATCAGTCTTATTAGCTCAGCATAGCAATCAGCATTCTTTCTCCTGTCTTCTATAGCTGTTCAGGACTATTTCCAGTGGGTTCATGGAGAATAGTTTCTTTTAATTTCAGGATATGTAGGCAACCTAAGAATCTTGTTTCCCAAAGGTCATACTTATCGTCGGTTCCATCGAACAAAAGCTGTGGCGCGAAAACTCCCGTTGCCCTGCTTGCCATCTTGTTAGCACAGCGATTAGCTTGCTAAACTAGCTTGTTAGCATTGGGTTCTCACGTAATACGTCGCGTGTAATATCTCCCGCCACTTCTTTACTTATTGGTCCACATAGTTTGTAGAAGTCCCGTGTAATACTTCGCGTTAAACTTCTTCCGGAAAACTAACATGAGTCCAACTTTGCCTGGGCCCATAACCTGTTAAACTAATAAAGTATGCGCAGTCATTGTTCTTCTCTCATCCATTTATTCAGGGATAGGAACCAGCAGCATGGTAGTGCTGCGTAATCAACAACAAGAGATATATCGCTCCACGCTTGCTTATGACGTCACAATGGGACATACCATTAAACATGGAGTTAGGGTGCTATTACAAAGTAATACTTAACAGTAATGTTATCAATTAACAACAGGGGTCACAAACATAAGACCAGCTGTTAAATAAAGCTCTTCTGACCTTAGCTGTCATGTGGGTATATATATTAATGCTGCCCATTATGGGCACAAGCCATTTTCACCCATTTATTAATTATATGTTTTAAATGTGAGTGTTTCCTATCCCCTAAACCTCCAGGGATGTACACAGTTTAATACTGGCAACTTCTTATTATGGGAAATACGAAAACGTCTTTTAAAACTACAACTCCCAGTAGAGACGTGCCATAGATAGAGAACATGTTGCGAAACAGAATAGCCAGCATGTGTAGTTCTGGGGACGGGGTGGGGGAGGGGGGGACGCGGTGGACCCGTTCAAATCCAGTTTTGGACAGTCTGCCGTGGTTCCATCCCATTTCAAGTGCTGTTCGAGGCTCGGCGTAACCCTCGGAGCACACTCTCCAATCACAGAGCTTGAGGACTATCACGGGTTTGTCAAACAGAGCACATGGTGTAGTCCAAACGATAGCTGGGGATTCTGGGTAGTGTAGTGTCTTCTGCCATCCTTTACTCCGAAAAAATATTTGTTTCTCCGAATCGAAGGGGAAAAATACAAAAGCATTGCACACAATTTAAACCAATCAATGTTGTGTAATTAACAAGGATAATCTGGTGTTTTTTAGTCGATGAGTAGTGCAGATATCACTATAAAATCAATCGACAGTAAGAGGAATACTTACTTCCGGGTGTACAATTCTCCGTTATCCAATGAGAATGGACGCTCACATTGCCTTTAAGGGCAGCCGACACAAACGAATGCCGTGCTTCCATGAGCGTTATTACCAGTAGAAATACATTGCTTTTAAAATCGTGCTGTGCAACACGAAAAAAAGGGGAAAATCGTGTTGGTGAACACGAATCAATAGATTAAAAATCGTGTTGGTGAACACGAAATGCCATGAGACTGGGTTGGTTGTGATGTCACTGGCACTCCCAGGTGTCCCGATGACCACAAGGCACTGGCGTTTTAACTCATCTTTACTGTCTGATGATGAGTTTGTAAAATACTTGGAGGATCACATCACCTTCTTTCTAGAAACAAATACCACATCCGATACATCTGCTCTCATGGTCTGGGATGCACTTAAAGCTTACCTAAGAGGACAAATAATTTCATTCGTGGGTCCAGTTTAGGAGGTCTTTTGGTCACAAAGATTTCTCACTTCTCAGCCCTGTGGCTTCCAACAATCTTTTCGTTCCATCGAGACATGACTCCACCTTTCAGGACTGGCACGGGAAGGGTATCAGTCAATTCAAGGATATGTTTACACATGGTAATTTCATGTCTTTCGACCACCTTTCAGAGAAATACAATCTACAGTACCTAAGACACATTTCTTTCAATATCTACAGGCTAGGTACTATGTGCGTTCTGTCTTGCCGTGTTTTCCTAAGGAACCGGATAGTAACCCTGTTGATATGTTCCTCTCCTTTAACCCAATGTCTCAAAAGGCTATGTCAATCTTATACAGAAACATCTCCATGTTGATTCAGGCACCCTTGGTCAGTATTAAGCTGGCTTGGGAACATGACCTGGGGCAGTCCCTGGATGATGACCTATGGGACACAATCCTCACATCAATTCATAAACCTTCACTCTGTGCAAGACACTGCCTTATACAGTTTAAGATAGTACACAGGGCGCATTTTTCAAAGGCTAAATTGTCCAGCTTCTTCCCAGATGTGAACCCTACTTGCGATAAATGTAAAAACAATGTTGCTACCCTCTTTCATATGTACTGGCTATGCCCCCGCCTACAGGAATTCTGGGTAGACGTTTTTCTTACCTTGTCCAACATCCTAAATCAAAAACTAGACCCGGACCCCCTGGTGGCTATGTTTGGTACAACCACTGTAGGTGTGCTGCACTTGACACCCTCGGAACGCCGCATGATTGCCTTTTCCTTGCTTCTGACCAGACGTGCAATTCTACACTGAACAAAAATATAAATGCAACACTTTTTTTGCTCCCATTTTTCATGAGATCAACTCAAAGATCTAAAACATTTTCTATATACACAAAATAACCATTTCTCTCAAATATTGTTCACAAATCTGAAAAACTCTGTGATAGTGAGCACTTCTCCTTTGCCGAGATAATCCATCCCACCTCACAGGTGTGGCATATCAAGATGCTGATTAGACAGCATGATTATTGCACAGGTGTGCCTTAGGCTGGCCACAATAAAAGGCCTACTTGGCCCTTGACATGAAAACAGTGTGACTCCATTTTAATATACAATAACATATAGTAATTATATTCTCTACTCTGGACAATGTGCTATATAATTAGTTTGATCATCCACTGGCACAGGGAGGGTTGGGGAGGAATGGGCCATCTCCGGCATAATTATTTGTTCACAATACTTTGCTGATGGTGTTTTGTTTTTTTGTTTTTTCTATAAAAATGTCTTCATTTTTTGTATGTAATGCTACATGTTTGCACAACTCACTGCATTGTGATACTGTTTTGGCCCATCTGTGGGATGTCTGTGTTGAACAAGAAAATTAATAAAAATATTTTGAAAAGACAGATCACATTTCCTGTGATTGACAAGCATGCTTAAATAGGCTTACATGGTCAGGTTTCTGAATCCTGTCACAATGGCATGCGGTCAGGATCAATGAATGGTTCATCTTTGTTCAGCCCGGTCATTGGGCAGAAAAGATGGATGAGTATGTGTCGATACACATATTCATCCTCACAGGGAGGCGTGGAATAGTAAAGGACTTCCGCTCAGGGGCGTAGCACAAAACTACGGGCCCTATACATAAGCTGTCTATGTGCGCCCCCTTCCTCTCTTGATCCATGTATCTAATGCACATTTTAAAATGTATTTACAAATTACTGAGCCAAAAACTAAACAAATGAATCTGAAGCGGTTATTAGGGAAGTCACTAATGAACTAAAGTATAAATAGTAATAATAGAAGTAATAATAATCTGTGCACATTTCAAACCTCTTTCCTCAACATACTGTAGTTTACAATTACTTTACTATGGTTCAATTAGGTTTGCTTGGAGTATCATGCTTAAGAGAACATTCTTCATGTTTATTTAAGTATTTATCAAAGACAAAAAAAAAAGAAACACCATCTTAGTTTTCTAACCACTACATTGAGAGAGTGCTTACTATACTGCATGATAACAGACAACTGAACAAGACTTCACAAGTCAGGTTTATTTGCATAAACAATAACACACACAAAATCTGAAAGCATATATGCCAAAAAGCTAAATAATTAAAACTTTAGAAAGCTGAAACATCTTTACAAGTTATGCTTTGGATAATATGATTGATCTTGCAGTATTGAACAAATATGGAGAATGTCTAACTTCAAACTCTAATATATCTTATGGAACTGATGATATTGGAGTTCATTCCCCAGTAAATTTGACGGGTCTTCTTGTTAGCAAAATCATTAGCTGACACTCTACTTCTTCTTTGAATTGTCGACGTTTAGAGCAAGCCACTCAGGAAGTTCGCCAGGCACTGAAGCAAATTGTCATTGAATTACATTGAGAAAGAGACGTCCGTAAATCTTATAATGTTTTTTTGAGGTGAATCAACTTTCCAGCTGTGCGCTCTCCTGTCTGTCTGCACGCAGAGAGCTGCTGTTCCCCTTCTTCTATCGCTGGACAAAGTATGACCTTCGTCTCTACTTTTTCACAGCGGCAGGTTTGTATTGTTCCCAGCCTTCGTATTCTTCGTATTCTCATGGAGAATATTCATGTTATGCTATATTCCAGGGACTGTGATGCGCCATTCGCATAGCGCAATAGGCATGGGTTATTATCTGAGCAGGTGTGTCTGTGCTTCTGGTACCGGGCGGGCCCAGTGGGGAGCAGACTACATCTTGCTTCGCCCTTAACCCAATAGCGATAGCCTTAGAGGGCGAAGCCATATACGAAATATAACTGAAGTTACCTACTGTAACTCCAGCTTCTATGAGTATTGGCGTAGCCCTCTAAGTTCTGGGCCCCACTGGCTCCACGAATAGCTGAAGAAAAGCTGTGTGTGTGGGAGCAGATTGTCGGGCCTCCTTCCTATTTATACCGGAAGTGAGCCTGAGGGTGGGGCCAACCTCGCAGCTGGGCGTGGACTACAAGTGCTTTCAGTGCTGCGCGGGTGTGCAGGGGATTACCCAATAGCGATAGCCTTAGAGGGCTACGCCTATACTCATGGAAGCTGGAGTTACAGTAGGTAACTTCAGTTATTTTCCCTCCTGCATTCATGTGACAGAGCCGAGAGCGGCTGAGACGCATCGGCTGGGAGGCGGGGCTTAAGGACAACTAGTGCGGGGAGAACTAAACCATTTTCCTCCTTTTGTGAGGGGCACGGCCACATGAAATGTCAAATGTTAGAAATCCGCTGTTTATTATTTAAAGTTTTACGTCCGATTCGCTCCTTTTTTCCTCTCTGTACACAGCTCCAGTTTGGGCATTGGCCTGTCATCAGATTTAATTTGTAATTGCTGCTGTAGCGGAAGTTTAGTTTACAATTATTTTTGATGCACTTGCTTCAGTTGCTTGCTACTTTCTAAGAGCGGTGATGACAGTTACAGTACGAACTGAAGTTGATGCGATTTGATTGGATTGTGAGGCAAGGGAAGCCAGCCGCCTCTGGGTTGGCCTTGGCATGGCCCTGACCAATCACAGGTTGGCAGGGGCATGACGTGAGTCTCATCTGATTGGTCAATCCCTCAATTTTTTTTCACCAAGGGAAGCCAATTTCGGCTAGCCTCTGTCACTACCCGATCTGCCCCCCTGCCCGATCTGTACTGCGCATGTGCGAGATGGTCCGCCATATTGGACAACTACATACGGCAACTCCAATAGGACACTTGACACAGTGGCTTTTTGCAAAGCAGCAAAACAACCGAGAGTTATTGTTATTACAACGTGACTTCACTATTATTTAACAACTCTCTTTATTGGGTTCTTTTATTTGTGTGGTGGCTGTACTCTTCCAGCCGCCTCCCTTGTGTTTGTTTTCCCTTTCCCTGTCTGTGTTTGTGTGGGCGTGGTGGCTGTCACTCCTGGCTCCCGGCTCAAACCTCCACCTGCTGCAATCAGCTTAGCACCCTCCCCTACCACACACCTGATTCCCATCAGCATTTACAAATGCCATATCAGCGGAGGCTGACCACCTGTCAGCGCCAGATCGTTGTTTAACCCACAGTGGAAAAACTCTCAGCCTTCTTAGCCTTCTTAGCATTATTACCTATTTCCCTCAACACTGTATATTCTTCTTACGTGTACTTCTTGTGCTCCGTGACCTCCTCAACCGGTCAGTCTTTGTTTACTTGGATGACATCCTCATATTCTCTCGTAACAAGGAAGAGCATATTATCCATGTCAGGCAGGTGCTGCAGAGACTCCTGGAAAACAGACTCTTTGTGAAGGCGGAGAAATGTGAATCCAAGTCAACACATTCTCATTCCTGGGCTACATCATTGAGGAAGGAAAGCTTAGGACCGACCCTGAGAAGATCCAAGCGGTCGCGGGGTGGCCCAAACCAACCTCAGTACAACAGCTTCAACAGTTTCTTGGTTTCGCCAATTTCTATCGGTGCTTCATCAGGGACTACAGCATAGTGGCGGGCCCTTTAACCAGACTCACTTCCCCCACAACTGGCTTTTCCTGGACCCCAGAGTGCGATGCAGCCTTCTCAGAGCTAAAGAGACTCTTCACCACTGCCCCTGTGCTCATCCACCCTGATTCCTCCTGCCAGTTCGTTGTGGAGGTCGATGCCTCCAACACCGGGGTAGGAGCAGTTCTTTCCCAGCGCTCGGAACGAGATCAAAAATGGCATCCTTGTGCATTTTTCTCTCGCCGCCTCACTCCAGCTGAGAAGAACTATGACGTGGGTAACAGAGAGCTGCTGGCTGTCAAACTTGCCCTAGAGGAGTGGAGGCACTGGCTGGAGGGAGCTGAACTCCCTTTTATTGTATGGGCTGACCACAAGAACTTGGCGTACATCCAAGCTGCCAAGCGCCTTAACTCCCGTCAGGCTCGATGGGCCCTGTATTTCGGCCGCTTCTCATTCACCCTCACCTACCGTCCAGGGTCACGGAACCTCAAGCCGGACGCTCTCTCTCGCCAGTTTCGCTTCCGAAGGACCAGCTGCCAGTCCAGACACTATCCTGCCTGCCTCCTGCGTGGTGGCGGCTGTTACCTGGGAGATTGAGTCATTGGTCAATGAGACTCAGCGGGCGCAGCCTAACCCTGGTAACTGCCCAGCTAATAGTCTCGTTGTGCCTACCCCTGTTTGCTCCAAGGTCCTGCAGTGGGCACACACCTCCCGTCTCTCGTGTCATCCTGGTGTCTATCGCACACTGTTTATACTCAGACAGCGGTTCTGGTGGCCTTCCATGGCTCAAGACACCAGGGCCTTTGTTGCTGCCTGTACAGTATGTGCCCGCGCCAAGTCCTCCCACCAATCTCCCTCTGGCCTGCTTCGCCCGCTGCCGGTACCTAGTCGCCCTTGGTCGCATGTGGCCTTGGATTTTGGTTACTGGACTTCAGTGGCGGCCGCCCCATAGGGGCGCTAGGGGCGCCGTCCCACCTCTTCCCACATACAAAATAAAATAAAATAAATATATATATATTAAAAAAAAATTAAATTTTTTTTAAATTTTTAATAAACAAGGTAAATATTATATAATTGGTATCAGTAAAATGTATAATCTACAATAAAATCTAGTTTAAAATTGTGTTACGACGATGTCTAAAGTTACTGATAAGTCACATGTTTCCTGCCTGGCCTTGCCCATGTGTCATTACCTTTATATATACAGTCGTATGGTCATTACCCTCTCTCGTCTGGGCGGTAAGAAAGGAGCCCTCAACCAGTGCAGCAGCAGCCACAAACAGCTGACTGTTGCTATCTGTAAACTATGATGCTGAAACATAATTTCAGCCAATCAGCGTCGTCAAATCTGATGATCACCGGGCGCCAATGTCAGCGCCCGGTCCAGTCTGTGAGTAGTTTGGGACACTAGTGACTCGTATCCGGTGGGGTGACGCAGTACGGCAGTAGTTGATGAGGATGGCTTCATGTGCAGGTGGAGTCCCTGCCCAATTCCGTTGAAGAGCTAATCTCCAATCCTTTCGAAAGGAGAAGTTTGGGAGATAAACTGTTGCTTAAAGACCTTGGACCGGACCACCCCGATTTGTATATATCGCAGCAAGCTCGTGAAAAAGACAAAACGTATCAACGAGGCTTCTCACGTAGCTGGTACACCGGAAAGGCATGGCTAGCTGGATGCAAACAGGTAAATGCTGTCTTTGTTTCCCATGCTTGCTCTTCAAACAGCCGGGGACAGATACGATCTGTTCAGAAACTAGACAAAAGTTAAACAAGTACAAACCACAGACTGTCTGTGTCATGGAGAATACAGTCGCTGGTTTATTTATGTCTGTATAGGCCGTTGTTGTGAGTGTGGGACGGTCGGAGCATATACTGCGTTAGCTTAGCCAAGCTCCATTTAGAAAACACGCATTTTAAAAGGGTTTTTCACCTGCGTCTGTCTGCAGACTTGTCAAAGCGTTAATTCATGGTTTTTACTAACCGGTATCAGTATGTTGTTACTTCGGCATCATTTTGAAACGTGTATTACAATTAAATCACGGTAAAATATGTTTATCTGGTTGTAGTTGTAGCCCCCTTGCCAACGATTCTCTCTCTAGTTTAGCATACTCAGCCTGACTCAGCCTGGTTGTTCCTGGCCCTAGAACCACGATTTTATGGGGCCAGAAAAACTGTGAATTAGGACCCGCTAGCCGGTACTAGGCCAAGTGGAAACGCAACCAAAAACTGGCCCCGCACGGCTTGGCACGCTTAAAGCGAGCTCCGCGTTGCACTGGAAACGCGCCATTACATCACCAGAAGTCCTAATTTAAGGGGTCATTTCTCCCAAAAAAAAATGTTTTACTCACTATATCAACAGCCCCACCAAAAATATTTTCCACCAGCCGCCACTGCTGGACTTCCGCTTTCACAAGGAAATACCATCATCCTAACTATTGTGGACAGATTTTCCAAGATGGTACACTTTGTTGCTCTTCCCAAACTTCCCACAGCCCGAGAGACTGCAGATCTTCTGGTCAACCATGTTGTTTGACTCCATGGGATCCCCACCGACATCGTCTCTGACCGGGGTCCCCAGTTCATTTCCCACGTTTGGAAGGCCTTCTGTCAGGCTCTGGGAGCATCGGTGAGCCTGTCATCTGGCTATCATCCTCAGACGAACGGGCAAACGGAACGACCAGGATCTGGGGGCGGCTCTTCGATGTGTGGCTTTCAGGAACCCTTCATCATGGTGCCCACATCTGCCATGGATCGAATATGCCCACAACTCCCCTGTCAAATGCAGCCACTGGTATTTCACCCTTTCATTGTGCCATGGGTTTTAAACCACCCCTGTTTCCAGCCAAGGAAGAGGAAGTTGCTGTTCCTTCCATTCAAACCCACCTTTGTCGCTGTCGTAAGGTTGTGGAAGGACACCCGAGCCGCCCTGCTCCGCTCCGCTGCCCGCAACCGCCTCATCGCAGACCGCCACAGTACCCCGGCCCCCAACTACTTACCAGGTCAGAGTGTTTGGCTTTCCTCCAAAGATCTCCCACTCAAGACAGAGTCTAAAAAACTCACGCCACGTTATGTCGGCCCCTTCATCATCGACTCTGTTATAATTCCATCTGCAGTCAAGCTCAAGCTCCCCCACACATGAAGGTTCATCCTACATTTCATGTGTCTCTGTTAAAACCTGTTGCCAGCAGCCCCTTGTCTCCTCCAGTGAGTGTTCCCCCACCCCCCCGCATCATCAACCTACACCGTCAGTCGATTGTTGGACGTTCGTCGCCGTGGAAGGGGATTCCAATATCTGGTGGATTGGGAGGGCTATGGTCCAGAGGAGAGGTCTTGGATTCCCCGGCGAAACATCGTGGGCGCGTCCCTGGTACGGGACTTCCACCGGGATAACCCTGGTAGACCTGGTAGACCTGGTAGGCTGCCTGGAGGCGTCCCTTAAGGGGGGGGGGGGGGGGTACTGTGGTGGCTGTACTCTTCCAGCCGCCTCCCTTGTGTTTGTTTTCCCTTTCCCTGTCTGTGTTTGTGTGGGGCGTGGTGGCTGTCACTCCTGGCTCCCGGCTCAAACCTCCACCTGCTGCAATCAGCTTAGCACCCTCCCCTACTACACACCTGATTCCCATCAGCATTTACAAATGCCATATCAGCGGAGGCTCCACAACCTGTCAGCGCCAGATCGTTGTTTAACCCACAGTGGAAAAACTCTCAGCCTTCTTAGCCTTCTTAGCATTATTAGCTATTTATTTATAATAATAATATATATTTATATATATATATATATAGATATTTATTTATTTATGTAAAGTATTTGCCAAATACCAAAGTGTTAAAATCCCAGAGAACTGATGACCAGAGTAGAAATTGTTACACTTTGGAGTAGAATGGACATAAAGTACACTTCTCAGAGTGCACCAGAACCTCTCTTTGGTGTTGATTATTTGTGTGGTGTTGGTGTTGACTTGTTTAGTGTTTATTCTGGGATGATGGACTCCCTCAGAGTATATCTTTGCATTGAGTCTGTCTGGTCCGCATCCATTTTAGGTTTCGATTCGTCATCAGATAGGCCGCGCCTTCTCATTGGTTTAACGCAGCCTCGTGACCCTCGGTTTTTGAAAATATTCTCCAGGAAAAGCGCGACCGTGACCGTTACAGATTGATGCAAGAGTTATACATCCATGGATCGAACACGGCAACATTTCTCCGCAGGACTGTAACGCTAGGTAAGTAGACACCAAGTGAATAATTCTGAATATTCATATTTGTCTTCTTGTTTTAATTTGTATAACTAAAACAACTAAAAACGATAACGTTAAGCAAGTAGAATATTTGTGACGTTATTGCAGCGGTAACGTTAGCCGTAGTCAATCAGATTTAATTAATCGATAATCAACTCTAGTCTGCAGGCACCGTTTGAAATAATGAGACCGTTAACGTTAGCAGCTGTTAGCTTAGCTACCGCCAATTTACGTTACTCATGTAGAATTAGGGTGGCCATTTCCATAACACCAAAAAGGAGGACACTTTGGGATTATCTTTTAGTTTTTATCCTGGCTTCACAGAATCCTTCACACTCAAAACACAATGAGACTAGTGTACTAACCACAAGTTGAATGTCTATTTTCGATACTTTTGCCCTTTCCTGGCTTGCTTCCAAGAGTGTTTTGTTTGTAAGGAGTCTCTGTATGTCTGTGCACTCAAATGTGAAGTTGACACACATTTGCAGCTCTGCCTTGACACTGTCCACATCCAGAACGATTTCTCTCATTTCTCCATGCTGAGGTCATCATTGAGAAGACACGTTCTGTATGGGCATTGCTACATGGGATGGAGAAGATATAGGCGCTGACCTTCCTCAGATTCACAAGTGGGACTTCTGCTTTGGAAAACAGTTTGAGATACCGCTCCTCACTGTGGCATCCTTCCATTTCTGAAGAGCTGAGAATAGCTTCCACCATGCCATATTCCTCATAGAGTCCATCCATGTCAATGTCTTTCAGGCTGCAGGCTTGGACTGCATCACTGTATTCTCCATAGGACACAGCAGTTGTGAGGCCAAGCGTTGACACTTTACTATGAAAGCTGTTCTCAGAGAAGTCATACCTTTCACTCACGTATTTCTTGGCTCTTTCATAGAAAACAAAATCAGCCTCACATTTCTTTGCGAGATCAGGGGTTAGCTGCTTGAGTTTGTTGTTCACAGCAAAGCCAAAAAATGTGTCCTTAACCTTCTCTCAAGTTTCCCTTTCAGTTCAGTCATTACCTTAAACACAGAGGTTATGCTGAATGATTTGGCCTCAAGTGCTTCAATGCAGTCTGAAAACACTTTCAGAATGTGACTGAGGAAGAGAAAATACATCTCAGATACTTCGTTACCATCCTCTCCAAAGCATTTCCACAACATCTTGGAGCATTCCTCCTCACCTAGACTCTGAAAGTAGCTGGTCAGGGGTCTCCAACACTTCAGAATTCTGTCAATAGATGGCAGCAGAGACAACCATCTCGTGACAACGTGCCGTAGCAGATTGCATTCCTCCACTTCCACAAACTCGCAGAATTCCTTCAACTGCGCCGTTCTGCTAGCTGAGATGCTAAAATGGCTATACACCTTAAGCACAACATTTTCAATGTCAATATCCAAGTTGCTTGCTGCATATCTTGTTGCATTGTGCAGAATATGGGCTAAACAGTTTGCAGCGAGCACGTCTTTTTGAGCCAGTTTCAGTTTCTGATAAACACTGTTGTGTTTTCCATAGTTAACGCTGGTGTTGTCTGCTGCATATGCTTTTTTTCACATCTAGTCCAGACATCTCCAGTTTAGATAGCAGCTGATTTGTTATAGCTTCTGACTTTTCGTTGCTATCACTGTAAAAATCCAACAGTGCATGTTTCACGCCCTCCTCAAAGTGAAAATATCTCAGTACAATGGGGAAACACTTGATCGTACCTTTGTTTGATGCATCACTTGCCACTGAATAATGCAGTTCATTTTCTTTTATATAATCCACATGCGTCTGGACAGAGTAGGGTGCTAGGACATTTTCGCACAAAGCTTTGGCCTTTGTTTTTCCACAGGTCATCCCTTCTGCTATTGATGAGTCGTTGTAGATTGTGCGATCAACTTTTATTCCACAGTCTACACTCCTGTATGACTGGTGATGCTTGACGGCATGATACACTTTACAAAGTTCTGCAGCAGAGATGTTGTCATCTTGAGGCGATGAAGCTTCACGGAAAAACGATAAAAGTGAAGAGGCACCTGCGCTTTGATCGTTGCTTTTGTGCTTATCTGTGTTAGCATGTCTGTCGACAGCACCTTTTCCTTTGCTGCTTACGTCCACATCGCAACGACACAACGTGCAAAAAGCATGGAAGTCGTCCTTTCGGCTTTTTGTGAGGAATCCATGCTCTTTCGACCATTCAGGATTAAATGAAGTCTTTCGTTTCGGCATTTCTGCGGTTTAACCCTACCGCTAACTAGGTGGAGTTGGCTCATGAGCTAGTCGGCTAGCGCTAACTTCACTCTGTGCCACAGTGCCCTGCCGTGAACGTGACGTCAAGAAGCACATGCTAATTGTTTACGTTTATGAACCAATGAAATACAAGATATGTATTTGACATCGCATTCAGCCAATAATTTGTAAGACCACAAGTCTTACGGGGGTATATACTTACACATAACTTATTATTTGTATTTCTTTGTATAATTGTCTATTTTTTTTATACCCTAAAAGTATAAAATAGGGATGACCTCAAAAGGAGGACAAATGAGCGTCCGGCTCAAGGCTGCGCCGGCAGACGGACACAGACATTGAAAACCGGACTGTCCGACCTAAAACCGGACGTATGGCCACCCTATGTAGAATTAATGATTTCAAAGCTCTCGCCTCCAGTGGCGGTTCTAGACCAATTTCACTGGGGGGCCAGTTATTTTCTGAGGGGGGCACAATAAATGCAGGACGAAAAAGAGAACTCGACAGTATGAAGTAATTGGGCATAAGAAAACAATGCAATACAGTATTTCTTTCAGTACACTTATTTTTTCAGATAGATCTTATAGTTATTACTGTTAAGTTATAGTACAATTTTTGCACTAACACCATATCATATTTATATAAAAATAAAGGCAATGAACAGTTACATCTCTACTTTACATAAGGGTGTCTGCATCCCAGGCTGTTGTTTCCTTCCCAAAATCTCACATTACAGCAACAAAATCCTGCGGTTTTTGGCAAACTGATCAACAAGTTTACGCAACAAGAGTATCAGAAAATATACATTTTTAAATCCACAGAAAAGGATTTAATGTAAAAGTCTACAAATCTTAAATGTTGACTTTAAATGAAATAAAATACATGGATATAGATAGAAAACATAGATTTCAGATGTATTATTTCCCATAAGCACAGACACGTAGGCTATTTAACAAACATGAAGACTGAATACAGAATGCACACCTGTTCTGCACGTGCACTAATCAGTTTCGTCTATTCCGTCACATTTCTAATAAACATAAAACAGTGATATCTGGAAAACACACAGATTTAAATATAAAAATAAAGGCAATGAACAGTTACATCTCTACTTTGCATAAGGGTGTCTGCATCCCAGGCTGTAGTTTCCTTCCCAAAATGTCACATTACAGCAACAAAATCCTGCGGTCTTTGTGATTTTTGGCAAACCGATCAACAAATAAGTCAAGATTCAAAGCCTTTGACCTCCTTGACTCAATACTAAGCAGACCCAGATTGTTCAGTCTCTCATCAGTTATGGTGGATCTGAGAAAAGTTTTGACCAGCTTCAATGTAGGGCTGGGCGATTTAGCCTAAAAATAAAATCGCGATTTTTTTTCTAACTAATGGACAATTTTCGATTTAAACCTCGATTTTTTTAATGTTTTTTTCTAAACAAACCAGACCAAGGCTCTTTTAAGTGAACGACGAGAGTCGGCTTTCGCCCGCGAACGAGCCGTTTTTTTTGCAGAGGGATCTAGATAGGCATGAAGGCACATTATGCAATGTGCACATCATCCCGCTTATTACACATGGCCACATTCTCAACAAAGTAACGACATGACTCCCAATATTAATTGAAAAGCTTTTATGGATTTAGAAAATGATTTTATTGACTTAAAAAATAGTTTTATGTATTGATTTAAATTGACAAGCATCCGCTAAGAAAAGTAGTCCGTTGTTACTGTTTGAACTAACGTAGCAACGGCAGGAACTGCTTCGATAGTGTTTTTGAGGAGCTTTTTGATTACAGATTTGAAAACATCGTTGCTTGCTTTAAAAGTAGCACAATTCATTATGTCAAACCTTGGAAAGTATCTAGATATCCCTGCCCTAATGCCAAAGTAACTGGCAACTGAATATGTGTCGCCGTTTGATGTCTATGTCAGGACCGCTGCGTAAAAAGGAGGGTTTCTGCCCCATTACTTCTCTTCTTACTTCTATAAGAATAAAACACGGAGGACGGAGATTCTCCCCCTCTTCTGACAGCCCAGCAGCTGATCTCAGAGCACGCTCCCCTCTCCTGCAGGGGGGCGTGGTCAGCTGCAGCACACAGAATCAGCCCCTGCAAAAACAGCGCTGGAAAGAGCAAATAGAGCGAAATGAGGCATGGCTAAAATGCAGGATCTTTTTGGTATTTTGGAAGAAGAAAAAAAAATGTATATACTTTATATAGTCGATACAGTAGCCCCTTTTTTTAAAAATAGTTTGTATAGGTGTTGCTATCTGTTTTGTGTAGCGTGGTGGTTCTACAAGCAAGTCAATGCATTCATTGGGTGGTATCAGAGATGTACACGGGTCTGTAAATGCAATGAAAACAAATCATTTATATTAAACTTTATTTACTTTATTTACTCTTGAATACTTCAGTACAAAGGATGTATGAATAATTTAAGGCAAGGCAAGTTTATTTATATAGCACTTTTCAACACAAGGCAATTCAAAGTGCTTTACAAAAAATGAAAGAGATTAAGAAAATGGCATTTAAAATCAGTCATTAAAAAGAAAAGCTAATAAATAAACATTAAAAGAAAAAATACATGGATAAAAGTTTCAGTGCAGTCTAAGATATGAATAGTTCAATTAAAAGCAGCGACAAAAAGAAAAGTCTTCAGCCTGGATTTAAAAGTAGTCAGAGTTGCAGCGGACCTGCAGGTTTCTGGGAGTTTGTTCCAGATATTTGGAGCATAATAACTGAATGCTGCTTCTCCATGTTTAGTTCTGACTCTGGGGACAGAAAGCTGACCAGTCCCTGAAGACCTGAGAGATCTGGATGGTTCATAATTTAGCAGGAGGTCAGAAATGTATTTTGGGCCTAAACCATTCAGTGCTTTATAAACCAGCAGCAGTATTTTGAAATCTATTCTTTGACACACAGGAAGCCAGTGTAAAGACTTCAGAACAGGAGTGATGTGATCCACTTTCTTAGTGTTAGTGAGGACTCGAGCAGCAGCGTTCTGAATTAGCTGCAGCTTCCTAATATATTTTTAGTGAGACCTGTGAAGACACCATTGCAGTAGTCGAGTCTACTAAAGATAAAAGCATGGACAAGTTTTTCCAAATCCTGCTGTGACATTAGTCTTTTAATCCTAGATATGTTCTTTAGGTGATAGTAGGCTGATTTAGTAACTGTTTTAATGTGACTGTTGAAACTCAGGTCAGAGTCCATGACTACACCTAGATTGCTGGCTTTATCTGTTGTTTTGAACATTGCAGACTGAAGCTCAGTGCTAACTTTTATACGTTCTGACTTGCCTCCAAAAACCATTACCTCAGTTTTATCTTTGTTTAATTGGAGAAAGTTCTGACACATCCAGTCATTGATTTGTTCAATGCACTTACTCAGTGTTTGAATTGGAGCATAGTCTCCTGGTGAAATTTGTTACGTACATTTGTGTGTCATCTGCATAGCTATGGTAACTTATTTTGTTGTTCATTATCTGAGCCAGTGGTAGCATGTAGATGTTAAAAAGAAGAGGCCCAAGATGGAGCCTTGAGGAACCCCACATGTCATATTTGTCAACTCAGATGTGTATTTACCTATAGAAACAAAGTTGTTTCGTCCTTTAAGTAGGATTCAAACCAATTTAGAAATGTTTCCGACCCAGTTCCCAGTCTGTCTAGTAATATGTTGTGGTCAACAGTGTCAAACGCAGCACTGAGATCTAATAATACTAACACTGAAGTTCTGCCACTGTCTGTTTAAGTGGATGTCATTAAAGACTTTACAAGAGCAGTCTCAGTGCTGTGGTTTGGACGAAAGCCTGACTGGAACACATCGAAACAGTTATTTAAATGCAAGAAATTACTCAACTGTTGAAAAACAACTTTTTCAATGATTTTACCTAGAAATGGCAGGTTTGATATGGGCCTGTAATTGTTCATTACTGAAGCATCTAGATTATTCTTTTTTAAGAGCGGTTTAATGACTGCAGTTTTCAGGGCCTGTGGAAAAATACCTGAGTGAAGAGATTTGTTTACTATATGAAGTAGATCTGAGGCCATGCAAGGCAAAACATCTTTGAAAAATCCTGTTGGAATAATATCAACAGGCAGCAGGAGGAGGATTTCAGAAGTTGAATAATGTCCTCTAGGTTTTTTATTATTAATCTGATGGAATTGTGTCATGATGTCTGAATTGATGTTAAGTGGAGATAGGGACAACACATTTGCTGTTCCTGATGCAGAGGCACTGACTGCTTGTCTGATTTTTCTGAATTTTGTCAGTGAAAAAGGAGGCAAAATCATTGCACGCCCTGGTGGATGGATAGAAATTCAGAGGCTACTGACACTGGGGGGTTAGTTAGTCTGTCGACGGTAGCAAACAAGGCACGTGCGTTGTTTTTGTTTTTGGTAATGATGTCAGAGAAGAAAGATTGTCGTGCGTTTTTCAATTCCAAATTATAAAGGCCAAGTCTCTCTTTATAGATTTCAAAGTGAACCTGGAGATTTGTTTTTCGCCACCTGCGTTCAGCTTTTCGACATTCTCTTTTTCTGTTTTCACGGTCATGGCCTTTCTCCATGGAGATATTTTCTTGCCAGACACTTCCTTTACCTTAGTTGGAGCAATGGCATCTATAACATTTTTAATTTTTGAATTAAAATGATCTACTAGCTCATTTACTGAGATGTTGGCAGGGGCAAGTGTGGACGAAAAATTCTGAGTAAAAATTTCCCTAGATTTTTCAGTTAAATATCGCTTTTGTGGTTACCCTCTTTTTGAACATTTTGTGAACAGAAATAGAGCTCTCAAAGAAAACACAGGAATGGTCAGAGAGTGCAACATCAGTCACCACAACCTTAGAGATATTCAGACCCTTTGAGATAATTAAGTCCAGAGTGGTGCCCCTTATTGTGCGTGGGCTCCGTCACATGGCTGAGTCAGTCCATAGCTAAAGACACAAAACAGTTCTTTAGCCCCTCTGTCCTGGGGGTTGTCAACATGGATGTTAAAATCACCAAGGCTCTCGAGCCGCATGCGCTCTTTGCCTAGTTTCATGCGGCTCTTCA